>NC_092568.1:6402500-6702500 GCF_037975245.1 Apostichopus japonicus
CGTTTGTATTTTGTCTGTACTACGCACTTCGCGTCCACTCGCCACGAAGTCTGAACTGTGATATCCGGTTGAAGCAAATGTCTGTGCTGTCATTCACTGTCATTCTGTTTTTACCTCCATGGTTTTAGTCAACGCAATTTTTTAGTATGTACAACATATTGTCATTCGTTATTGTGTTACGCAATTGTCATTCGTTTTAGTAACACCAACTGGCTGAGCACACTGCACATACCAGTCTAATTACACATTACAAAGGCCAACTATCCAGTCTAGCCTATATAAACACATACACAATGAGTTGTTCAGCATTTTATCGATGCTCATTGCTGAAGAATTTTCCTTCAATTGCTCGACCGTTTTCTACAACTTTGACAAGCGCCATGCCTATAAAGGTTTGAAAATAGTCATTTCCTCCGTTTAAGCCTACAGTGGTGTGTAAGGACGTGCATTTGGGAAGGATAAGGAATAAGGGGCGGGGAGGGATTTACAGATCTAGCTTCACTAATTAGTACTAGTAAGATGACATTTGCAGAAACTAAGATTTGTAGGCTAGGCTACTTAGACCTAAAGTTAGTACTGTACTTTGGCTCAACATGTAATGTAGCGTTACCACTATAGATATATATAGCATGGTGGGCTCATAATTGACGCACTTAAGGATTTTATCAACAGTGTCTATCAAGGCAAAATACAAATCACTCAACTGCATGCGTTTTTCATATGTGTAGTTCCTCAGATATGTAATGATCTCATAATATTTATTTGTCAAATATACTTGTAAACACTTGGAGTTGGAGGGGATATTGTGAGGTCGTGTTGAAGCCAACTCCTGTGTATGGGGTATGTGGGCCTCCCAAAGAAATGGAGAACTCCATTTCTCCATTTTTTAACTGACGATCAGGTAAATGAGAACAATTTATCTCAAATTGCTGTAAATTAAAAAAAAAATGCACATTAGAAAGCATAGTCTATATTTAACATTAGTCCTAGCTACTTAAATGACAGACCTTTTTGTAATAGGATAGATGTTTGTATTGTATTTGGTACTTGTTGTTTAATATCAGTAATACATGTTGTGTTAAAAACAGTTTACAGTTACAAAGAAATGAAAAGCCATCTTTGTAATTAAAGCCCATTCAGCTGATAGTGAAAATGTCATCAGAGGTCTATCCTGTATACACTTTGACTCCCTATATACATATAGCAGATCTGGATTTTTCATGGTCCTAATTGCTTTATTCTGTAAAATAATGCCCATGTTAGGATCATGCTTTGGTTCAGCCAGCCCATTTATAATAACAATTCATCAGCTTTCAGTAGCAGTCATTTACTGCAGCAGTAGAATCTTGGGAATTGTATTGTCATGGCAATGAGTACTTGATAATATGGCTTGGTAGTTTTGAACACTGTTTGTAAATGCTTAACATATTAAGTATGGTTGTGTTAACGACTATTAGTTAATTATATGTATTTCCTTTGTATACATATCAGTCTACCTTCTGCACTCAAAAGGCTCATACCTTAAAACCCTCACACCTCAAAACCCTCAATAATACCTTGGTATGGCGCATATCATGATTTGTGTGTAAACTTGGACTCTCTCAACCCAACTATTGCTCTCTGACCTTGTCCTGGTCCTTCATCAGGTATCGGCTGTGCCTTAATGACCTACAATAACAAGAATAACATATTCAACTTTTTCCTATCAGAAAGAATTCATCTTCAGGGACTGAAATTGAAGTGTTATGGATTATCTGACTTAATTGTAAAAGGAACCAGGTGTTTCCTTGGTTTTCTAGATACACTCAAAACATTGTGAACTGTTTTATGCATGTGAATGACCATCATGAAGCAGTTTGTTGGCAGCCTTAACATGTAACTTTCTGTTTATTGTATCATTCCTCATTTTTGTGAAGTAAATTATATTTTAAGCTAGGAAATACATTTATAATTTGACTTTCCCCTAATGTCACATTAATTGTGATTATTCATGGTATTCATTCATAGGTAGGAGATAAACTTCCCAGCGTGGAGCTGGCTGAGAACACACCAAACAGCAAAGTCAACATAGCTGACCTATTTAAAGGCAAAAAAGGGGTCATCTTTGCTGTTCCTGGAGCATTCACTCCTGGCTGCTCTAAGGTAAGTTTCATGTAGAAAGAATCTTACCTACTGTATGTATCCTAGCTATCTTAGTTCCTTTTTGCCATAGTATGTTATACCAAAGGGTACATTTAGGTTTATTTTGTGACTTACACAGTACTTGATCTGAACATCTACGTCAAGACAAATATTAGATCTATTTGAGATGATCACTAGGGTTGACAATGGAAAGTCTACTGAAAAGCAATTTTTTGATCTGCTCTTATTAAATAGTTACAATGCTTTTTGATACTAAAATCTCATTCAGATAAGGTTTAGCTTGACAGTGAATTTTAACTTTAAATATGAAGTAAAAGTCATTTTCTTAATTGTACAATTTACTTTCTACATGTGGTTAGTACTGTAAAAAGTGTCTGGGTAAATGAACAATTGAGAACTGATGTAGAATTATTTAAATACTTTCTGATAAACCTAAAATATTCTTGCAAGAACAGAATGTAGGATTTTGTCTTAGTTTGATTAATTGCAATCTCATTTAAGTAAGTACTATTTTAGTGATACTACAATGATAAGTTTGAAAATTCTTCTTAACCTTAGAAAATGCATGATGAGTCATGTCAAAGAAGAGCACTGATCTAAATGGAACTATTTTCTTCACTTTTGCTCTTTTAGACCCATTTACCAGGTTTTGTCAATGACAGTGAGGCCATGAAATCCAAAGGAATTGACTTAGTTGCTTGCATATCAGTCAATGATCCATTTGTGATGGAAGCTTGGGGTGATAACCTAAAGGCAACTGGAAAGGTAAAGTTCCAAACTGTGTATGTTTGTAGTCTCAAGCTGATAAACATATGCACATTACATACATTGATAGTTTCTTGCATAAGTTACATCACCACATATGTTGATTACCAAAATGCTTGTCTTTCTTCCAAAATAAATGATTATACCTACACATGAATGGACCTAAGGCACTTCCATTGTGGATTTACCACTTAAGCTAATTTGAATAGTTGAATAGTTGGAATATGATGAGTCATAAACCTTTTTAACCAGTTTTTCTCTCCAATAGAAACTAATAAAATCTTCACAAAGCAAATTCCTGATCTCTAGACATACAATGGCTTTTGAGAGGTTGGCTTTGTTGCTTTGGGTGAACAGATATTAATTGTATGATTTCAACCAACAAAACAAACAACATTTTCTTTCACGCGGCAGTTATTGGACACTGTGTTTTTTATGTAATGTTCTAAGCTTATTAGCACCTATCACGTATAATCACGTATCATGGGAATTGTGGTCTTTTATGATAGTGCAAGTCATACTAGTTTGAACACAGTACAGGAATGTAGAAAAGGCATTGGCTATACAACCAATCCTACCATTCGACCTTGATGATCACTGGTAATTTAAGCAAACCATCAATTATCACTGGATTTGAGTTCTGATCTTATGAAAGTGTATACTCATAGGACAGGAATTTTGATGCTGCATTTTTAACCATATACGCAATGTGCAATATGTGCCCACAATGGTCATCAAGTCACTAGTTTAGCCTAATTTGTAGGCCAGTTGAGAAAAAATGCCTGACTGTTCGTACTGACTGCATGGAGCACCAGAAAGATGAAACATTGACACTGATAGCATTCAGTACCTCGGCACTAGATACTGAAGTTAAACTAGATACTGGAGTAAAACACTAGATACTGGAGTAAAACACTAGATATATACTGGAGTAAAACACTAGATATTGGAGTAAAACACTAGATACTGGAGTAAAACACTAGATACCCTGTTGGCCAGTTCACAAGGGATGTATTTATCAGTCCTGAGTGAATGACAGCCAGCTTGTCCCTGTGGAATGTATACTTATTGGTTCTTTTAATGGTGTTAGTGCCCACACTTTGTAGTATTTAACATTTCGGGTAATGGCTACTGAATAGGTTGCATCAAGTACAACAACAGTTACACAAATAGCTGATATATGCACTGATTGGTAGTATTCAAAGAGTTTCATACCATTATGTGCACAGAGCAATGGATGTATTCTTTGTACTAGTATCACTAACCCATGGAACAGAGACTACATATAAAGTATTAGTATTACTAACCCATGGAACATAGATTACATTTAAGTTTTGTACAAGAGGTTTCATTGATCACTGTCATGTTATTTAAGCCAGTGACTATATTTTTCCACAGTAAATCTGTTCATATGAACAGATTTATATAGCACTATAGCTATATAGCACTATATATGACACAGAAGAGTGACTTTAAATAGTTTAATTGTTTAATTAGTGACAGTCTGGAAGGTTCTCTACCAAGCTCTTTTTGCAGATACTGCAAAAGATAAATCCTGTTGTAATTGAGGTTTCCTGTTCAGGAGTATAATGTTACCAGAGATAGATATCCATTGTTGTCCTACTTCTGCAGCATTACCTAATAAATGGCTATGTTGAGTGACTAACAGCCATCTTTGATCTGAATGAAAGAAAGGTTTTAGACCAATAAATACAAACATATCATGTATGAAAATGGATGAATAAATGTCATTAATGAATATAGTGTTTGCTTTCTTGGCATGGGGTATGATCTTAGTCTTCAACTTTATAGTTAGTTATTGTTCAAGTAATAGCACATTTTGACCAATTTCCAAGTAATACAGAAATAATGTAGAATGGTTTTGGAGTTGAATATGTTGTGTTACCTGTCTTGATCTGATATTTTTTTTTTACATGTGTCAACTACCTAACTATGAGACTGTTTTGGTTCTTACTTTTATTAGATTCGTATGTTGGCTGATACCTGCTGTGACTTCACAAAGGTAAGAAGTGGCTGTAGAACTAACCTAGGCAAATGGTTTCCCTGTGCATAGGATGTAAAGATGTATGGAAGCTGTTGTGGCAACTTTTGTTTTAAAGAAATCATAGTTATATTTGCTAAAATGTCACCTGTTGTTAATGAGGACTGTACCATTCTAATCAAAGCTTGTTTGTACATCTTTCTTCTGATACCTGTGTCGACATTCCTGGAACTATTACTACTTGTGGTTCTTGCAATTAAATAAGTTTGTCATTTACAAAATCTTCAATATCCCAGTGTATAACTCATGTGGGAGGTGCTTAAACTTGATATTGTAATTTATAAATTATGCCTGGAGCAGATACAGCAGTGGTTAAAATCATACACATGAATATGTTTTACCACTCTGGGAGTTAGTTAATTAAATGTATTTAACCCCCCCCCCCTCCCCACAACACACTTATCAACTGATGTGCTACAGTATCATTTAAAAACCTTTATTTCAGGCTGTTGACCTTGAGCTGGATGCGACACCAATCCTTGGGAGTGTGCGATCTAAGAGGTGAGCATGATTCCTTAGTATTAGTTACCGTCTCTACAACTTACAGTCTAGTTAGGGCATTAGAAATTGAGAGGTGCATATTGTTCCACAGTAAGGTACTAGTTACCTTCTTGGCAACTTACTGTCTAAGTTAGGACATTAGAATTTGAGAGGTAAGTATAATTCCACTGTAAGGTACACATTACCATCTCTGCAACTTACAGTCTAGTTAGGGCATTAGAATTTGAGAGGTAAATATGGTTCAACAGTAAGGTACTAGTTACCTTCTCTGCAACTCACAGGCTAGTTAGGGCATTAGAATTTGAGAGGTACGTATTGTTCCACAGTAAGGTAATAGTTACCTTCTTGGCAACATACAGGGTAGTTGAGGTATTAGAATCAGCACTACTGGTTCTGTAGCCTCAAATTTCTCTCACAATTTGATGCAGTTGGAACCAGTATACAAAGTATGCTCTAGAATTGTCAGGATGTGATATCAAAATGAATCAATTGTAGATTTCAGTCAGTTTGTTTGGCAGTGTGTTTTAGTTGTTATGTTTATGATTTATCTCTTTGTTACATTCAGGTATTCTATGGTAGTAGAAGATGGTGTTGTAACAAAGCTAAACGTCGAACCAGATGGGACAGGTCTTACCTGCAGCCTCTCAACAGAGCTTTTGAAACAGCTGTAAGGTCTTCCTGCCTTAAAAAGTCAAGTGCTCAAATGCCTGTATTCATAATTTAGTAGGAGGTAGTCTGGATAAAATTTAGGTGAATACTGTTAACAATAACCCAAGGATATGAATGCAGAACTTGGGGTATTTTGGCAGTTTTCCTTGATGTGTTTAGAATCTCATCTGCAACCCTTTAAAGCATATTAAATTACTTCCAAACTTGTAAAATACTCAGAGTTTACTCATTTGATCATTCAAATTAAATGTGTCAAGTCATGTTAACATATGCTCACAAAATATGAAAATGTTTCATGACCCCCCCATTTGTTCACTTTCAATCAGTTGATGTATACATTAATCATGCAAATCAAGTAGAAATTCATATTTGAATTTAGCAAAACAAACAGGAAAATTATTTGCATTCAAAAACTTTAAACTGATATACTTCATACCTTTGAGTGTATTCAGTATTGAAAGTAACTATGAAATGAGTCTTTCTTTGATATAATATTTAAGATCAATTACTTGCAGTCGGTAATGGTTGATGCTGGCAATGAACACCACACAATGAAAGTACTTGGTACTGAATACCAGCAGCTTTCTTTTATTGGTTTGTTAAAGAAGTACATTTTTAATTGGTTATGCCAAGCATTGGTTCACCATATACCCAGTTACAGCAAATTACTTTGTCTTTACAGACTATCATGGTGTTTATATTAGGCACAACTGATGTTTACATGACAGAGTCAAACTGCTACAAAACCATTTGCACTGAACGGAATGAATCTTTACAATGTTCGTTTACAATAATGTTGATATTATGAACTTGCCAATCAATAATGAAATAATTTACCTTGAAAGTTTTCTGATGATTTGAGTGTACTGTTGTGTCTTAATATAGTCTTAGAAATTTTACTTTGTTCAATATTATTTCCTCTTTGTGATATGCAGTGACTAATTCTGGGAGGCTAGTGGAACAACTTACCTTAACCTGTACCAGAGTAGGTTACTGTTTGTAGACATTCTCTATTTACTGGCCAAGTGTAACTATTTGGTAACATTAGAGAGAACATTTTGATGCCAAAACTTGTAGACTGAACTATGCCTTTGGCTATGCCAACATTGATATTTTGGGAAATGGGGGTGGGGGAGGGGAGTACTGTTGATGAAAGCTCAATTAACCCTGAAAGGTGGGGAGGAAAAGTGGTCTGGCAGCACACCTGGTATGTAACTACTCTGGTATCTATACTAACATGTGGACTGCAGCAATTGCTCCCAGCTCAGTGATCCAACTGGCATCACTGCATCTACTGGCATCACTGCATGGGGTCCTTAATGAAGCTGTGCATTGAGGGCCTCAGATGAAACTAGCAACTTTTGTAACCATGCCAAAATGATCTCCTTTTGCTTCCCCCAGCCAGGCATGCCTCATTTGAGCCAGTCAGCTGATAGGTCAATTCACCTGTGATCTACACCAACCTCAAAGGCTGGTAGTTTCAACAACATCACAAAGCTGACAGATCAATCCACCTGTAATCTACACCAATCTCAAAGGCTGGTAGTTTCAACATCAAAAAGCTGATAGGTCAATACACCTGTAATCTACACCAACCTGGTAGGTTTGTAGTTTCAATATCATAAAGCTTACCGTTCAATCCACGTGTTATCTATATCAACCTTTTAGTTGTAGTTTGTTTGTAGTTGGTAGTTTCAACAAAAGCTTGTAGTTTGTAGTTTCAACAACATTGCAATAGCATCAGCATACCTGTTCAATAGACTGAATGAGGTCTGGGTCTTCTTCGGACCCGCAAACCCTTTTGGAAATTAAGAGAATCCTTGAACATGGCACTACCTTGTTAAATATTGGCATCAATGACTTTGATGGAGGTTACATATACCACAGGTACATTCCAAGAACCCTGAAACCCTTACCCACTAAATGCTCATCAAGTGATTCTAATCAAGTGGACAGTCTATTTGCTTTGCAGAGGTAAACAAAAGAATCAATAGATCTGGTAAACAAGAAACTTTCATGGCCTCTAATGTCATGTATGCGACCTATTTTATTTGTCGAGTGCTTTGTTGTTTATACATTAGTAAAGTTATCAGAATGTGTAGACAATTAACACCAAACATTAGGTCTGATATACAGGAATTATAAAGCTCAGATGTTGCCCTGATGCTCTCAAGTTTCAAATGTTGACTTCCTCCTCAAATGACCATTGACCACCAATGTTGTGCATACCATATGGGAATATGCATACCTTTGGAACAAGGAAAGAATTCTCTTCCTTTGATTTAGCCATTTGTTGGGTAGAACAAGTTCCTGAAGTATGTATCACATATAAACTACAGAAATAGTGTAATTGACATGTTTTGTAGTCTTTTTACACTCTTAATACAGGACTTTATTTTACCATAATTACACTTCAAACAGTGCAGGGCCATTCATGCATGTATTGTGCACTGCTGCAGGTCTACACAAAATAACATTTGTACACAACTGTTGTATACCTCAACCAAAATCAATTACCTTTCTTTATCCAAAGACTATTGCTGACCACATAGGCAACACAGACTCTACATTTTTGAGGACTGAATCTATTGGAGAAGCATGACTATCGGAAGTTAATTATGAAACTGACAGCAACATTAGCACTTCATCATTTAATGCCAGTGGGCTGCTGTGCATTCAATATGAGACTATAAACTGTCAAACAATCCAGAGGTATAAAATATCATCTCATACCCATAGCATAGGAGAATACTTGGTAACATTTTGATGTTGGTGTCAGAACAGGAAATTAAATTTCTTACTTAAATTGTTTCCATATTACCAGAAATTAACACCCCACAAAACAACAGATAAAAGAGGTTAATTGGAAATTGTTTTTTTTTAAATATTTTTAAACTGGTAGCCTATCATTATCCTTGTGATGGCACAACTTTTTGTAAATACCAGCATATGGGTTCTGGTGAAATATCCATTTAATAAAACTGTCAACTGATGTAATTATGAAATCATGGACATAACCTCAACCATACCCTGCCTGCCCAGGTCATCTACTGTGTAACTTCAAAACCAATGTTTACAAGACTGTAATAATTTATTTTCTGATGAGACAGAAGTAATGACAAAACGGAATCCACACCTGTTGAAATGTGGAGCGATTCAGGTGGTTTCAATTGGTTTACAACAACAATTTAAGGTTCATTTGCTAAAAGCATACAACATTTGACCTAGACAGTGATCTATCAAAAGACATTGGTAAGATGACCGGTGCCAAGGAGAGAAGAACAAAAGAAAGACAAGCAATGCATTGTTCTGCAATTAACCGCATGTAACACATGTCAAATCATACTTAGCTGTAGGCAGACACTGGCAATGAGTTACAATTAACTCCTTCATTAGAATCACTTTCAATTAAAATAAGTGATCTCATGAGACAGTTTTGCTCACATTTACATTAACTGGTACCTTTTCCACATGTCAGATATTTTACAGTGCATGCTGTATTCAGCATGTATTTTTTTCCAAAAACTAACAGTTAACATACAAGAATGTTAGTATTACAAACTTCAGTTATACACTGACAACAATGAGAAAAGGTGAGATTAATGCCCCTCTTGGCCTTCCTTTACTGTTACTTATAATAAAGTATAATGCCGCAACATATGGATCTGCATACTAAATGAGAGAACTTTCTCATCCAAATGTTTTATTATTCCTCATGCAGTGTTCAGTTTGATTCTCAATTTCAAATGTTACAGGTCAGTTTCATCAGTGAGGAAAATAAAAGATGTTTCTAGTTGGACAAGTTGTTGCAAATTGACCTTCGATAAGTAAGGTAGTTACTCTCTATTTTATGAACTTAGAGATGTAATATCCATAAACATAGCAAAATGACAAAAGACACAATGAAATATCACAATTTAACATAAACCTGTTTACACCATATTTGCAGAAATTACGGCAGAATGTATATTTCACAACCTGCTTAAAGAAAATATTCAAGTAACATTTCAAACCATGTTCTAACTGATCAATAAACATTAATTTCCAAATGAGTCTAAATATTTCAGTGGTTCAAAAATGAAATGAACATAGTGAGTTCAATGTCTTTACAGTCACATTAATATCCTACCTGTACCTTGTATGGAGATCTTAATGTGACCAGTTAATTGTCAAGGTTTCCATAGAAATTGATGCAATAATGCTTCAGCAATTCTGTTAACATGATCTGTTTACTGTAATTTATCGATATATTCTAAGGAATATACACATTCTCTTTAGCTGGGTATTCACTGTCTGATGAATATTTAGTTAAAGAATTAAGTTTGTTATCACCAATGATCTTTGTTAGAAAGTCCAACATATATCGAGCTTTGGTTTTTATGAACAGTTCTTCATATCTCTTCAAGAACTCAATAATCCAATCACATTAATGTGCCCAACTAGCTTCTACCCCTTCAACCTCTGACAAACATTTTAATATGATACATACTAAAGCCCTCGTTAGTGGTATTCTAATAAAAGCATTGGCTCATAACGTCCTAGTGTGTCAACAAGGTTGACGTCTGGAGTGTGTATATTTTGGAGTATTGTCCAGAAAGTGAAGTGTACTACAATGAAGTCACATGGAGTTACGGATAGTCCCATTGATAAGCAAGAAGAATCAAATTCATGACCCCAGTCACAATTTAACTTACACAAACATGAGATACAACACACCAATGACTGCCAAGGCTGATCACTAGTAAGGTAAAATATCACAGGTCATCAAGACAAACATTCATCTTGGTTTAACCAGAATTCAAACAACTGCAATAGCTTATACAATTACAAAACAGCAAGGCTTTTTATTGTCTTCTTTCATTACATTGAGTTGTATATGATTAATCTGATCAAGAAAGGCATCAAATCATCACCTACAGTTGCTAGCAGGATTTGCTCCTGAAGCTCAATCAGTCTGTTAATTGCCAAAAACTACAACAAGAACACTTAAAATATATTACAAGAAGGTAGCTTTGACACTCTATAGGACTGCAAAACCCACTCCAGCTGCGTCATCCATCTAGATTAAGAAGATACAAAGCACCTTCAATCAGATCGTAAAATGCTCATCTGCTGGCAATGTCTCCCACTCCATCACCATGGTAACAAGAAATTGGAAATAGCAACTCTGTGATTTTCATTGCTTTCAAATGGGTTTGTAGAGCAGGCAGGTGACATACTTCTTTCGGTACCTGTGAGTGGCACTCAAAACCATCACACCATCCTGTAAAGCAGAAAATATGTATACATCCATCAACACAGGACTATTGATACTAGTATCATGATACTAGTACATGATACTGGTACTATTACATGGTACTAGTACATGATACTAGTACATGATACTAGTACTAGTACATGATACTAGTACATGATACTAGTACTAGTACATGAGACTAGTACATGATACTAGTACTAGTACATGATACTAGTACAAGTCCTAGTACATGATACTTGTACTAGTATGATATACTAGTACTAGTACATGATACTAGTAGTATTACATGATATTAAAGGTGACCAAAACCTCCCACAAATGAATCAACAAATGTTCGAAACATGCAGTTAACTTGAAAGTTGCAATATTTTCAACTATGTATTTGTATTATCACTGCACATCTGCTCGGCCATAATGATGAATCAACATTGATACCGTATGGTCTTAATCCATTCGCCAGTGAAGTAGTTCCCACTACCAGCACAAGTATGGTTCTTATATTCAATATGCACCAGTTAGTGTGTATACGTATGTACACATTGATATGATTACCTAGCTAATATGATTGTAACTGTATACCTGCCCTGTTACAGCAGACACCACAGTTTGCTTGTGATATCTGCATGAACCAAGATGCCCAAATTCCAAGGCAAAATGAACCACATAGTGTCTGCCTGCATTTTACATGATATCAACCCAAACTATGAACTACCAGGAATTCTTATAACTCAATATGAACATTAAATGTTTTTTTTACTTCAGACAAGCCATGTTTCTCCATCCTTCAGAGGAAGATTAACAACAACAATTTATGGAATACTTGAGACTGTACAAGATAATTGTACTCACCTTAATAGATAAAGCATACAGGTGATTCAACATCACATGATTTGGCTCTGGTAGCAATGCTGGCTCATACTAGAATAGAAAGAACGATAGAAAGAACTAATATAAATACGTAAACTACGATTGCATACCTGCTAGTGTTTGTGGTATGCTCTGTCTTGCATTGCATAGTTTACAAGTAGTACTGTACAAGCAAAGCAATACTGTCATCTCTTTTGGCTGATTATTTATAAACCAAAATTACAGATGGAGCTCTGTTAGAGTTCACTGAGAAGCTAAGCCAACTTGACATACGGTATGAGAGATGAATATATGTATGATTCGATATGAACCATGCAGGTACAACATCCCATTACAACACTAGCAGGCAACAGTATCCTGTTACAACACTAGCAGGAAACAACATCCCATTAAAACACTAGCAGGCAACAGTATCCTGTTACAACACTAGCAGGAAACAACTCCCATTACAACACTAGCAGGCAACAGTATCCTGTTACAACACTAGCAGGGACAACATCCCATTAAAACACTAGCAGGCAACAGTATCCTGTTACAACACTAGCAGGAAACAACATCCCATTACAACACTAGCAGGCAACAGTATCCTGTTACAACACTAGCAGGGACAACATCCCATTACAACACTAGCAGGCAACAGTATCCTGTTACAACACTAGCAGGAAACAAAATCCCATTACAACACTAGCAGGCAACAGTATCCTGTTACAACACTAGCAGGAAACAAAATCCCATTACAACACTAGCAGGCAACAGTATCCTGTTACAACACTAGCAGAAAACAACATCCCATACAACACTAGCAGGAAACAACATCCAAGTACAACACTAGCAGGCAATATCATCCCATTACAACACTAGCAAGAACAGCATCCCATTACAACACTAGCAGTCAACAGTATCCTGTTACAACACTAGCAGGGAACAACATCCCATTACAACTGTAGCAGGCAACAACACCCCATTACAACACTAACAGGAACAACATCCCATTACAACACTAGCCGGGATCAACGTCCCACTTTTCTTATTTTTGACATAGTACCTGAGATGCATTCATAGCAGACTAAACTTCAGGTCCACTAGAAACAATTAAGTCAGCAAAAACATGTAATGTAAGAAAAAATATATACATCATTGGATGGCTCAAAGATATTCAACATCATCTTATGGAGACTTTATTGCATATATTATTCCCATCAACTTGTTTATAAGATACATCTTAAGAAAATGAGAAATACATTATGTACCTGTGGACCAATGTCTTTGTTAAGTATGACTTGCAGTAGGTGTGGTGGCAAGAATGGTGGTCCTCCTGACCGGTCCATGGTATCCTTAGTTGGTACAGTCTGACCATACTCCCCAGGTGGAGATCCTAACATGGAAAGATGTTTGAGTAAAATAGATTAACTAGCAGCTTCACTTAAGTATTGACATGATCAAATTCCAATGTTAACGTTTGACAATTGACCTGAGCCACAAAACCATTCTACATTATTTGCAGATCTTTTTAACAACAATTTATAACTTTGTGCAAGTTATACATGTTTAGATAACCAGCTTTTAATACAAGTACAGTTTAAATCTACAGTACCAAGAGTACAATATGGTGTAAAGAGGGGTTTACACTATTTGATCACCACCTTGTTCAAGAAAACAATTCAGTTGCCCTCCCTTTAAACACAAGAAATCAATGGAGAAGACAAATTGGGTTAAAAAAAGAAAGCAGTTTTCAATGTGTATTTGGACATCTGCCTTTGTCATTGCCTGACAACAGAAAGAAATTGTATTAAATAATTAGAATCAAGTGATTAAAAATTGCAATTTTAACATCTTTTTTCTACATTTAATTCTAAGAAACTGTTAATTTCCTTCCCAGATATGAATATTGCAAAAAGTTCAGCAGGGCACAAAAACAGAGCTGATGTTGAATAATTCTTCTACACTCTTATTGCTCCAGCTGTCCAATATGTTTGCAAACAATGAACCAATTGTAACAGCCTCATCAATTCTTCTAGCAGGATTTCACTGAATTCACTCCACTAGGCATAATTTCACACATATTATCAGTGTCACACTTCAACCATTCAACAGTGAAGGTTTCAGATGAACATAAAAATTGACCCACCAGGAACAATTAAAAAATATGTCAAAATAACATGTATAAATACTGATCTCTAATAAAAAATAAATAAAAAAAACCCCAGCCATTCTTGAAAATCAATTTTTCTTTTTTTGAAGGGTAATAGTTATGGTGGTTGAAGGAGGGTAATAGAACTTTATGGTGTTTGAAGGGTACTAGTTATGGAGTTTGAAGGGTAATAGTTATGGAGTATGAAGGGTAATAGTTATGGAGTATGAAGGGTAATAGTTATGGAGTATGAAGGGTACTAGTTATGGAGTATGAAGGGTAATAGTTATGGAGTATGAAGGGTAATAGTTATGGAGTATGAAGGGTAATAGTTATGGTGTTTGAAGGGTAATAGTTCTTTGAAGGGTAATAGTTATGGTGTTTGAAGGGTAATAGTTATGGTGTTTGAAGGGTAATAGTTCTTTGAAGGGTAATAGTTATGGAGTATGAAGGGTAATAGTTATGGAGTATGAAGGGTAATAGTTATGGAGTATGAAGGGTAATAGTTATGGAGTATGAAGGGTAATAGTTATGGAGTATGAAGGGTAATAGTTATGGAGTATGAAGGGTAATAGTTATGGTGTTTGAAGGGTAATAGTTCTTTGAAGGGTAATAGTTATGGAGTATGAAGGGTAATAGTTATGGAGTATGAAGGGTAATAGTTATGGAGTATGAAGGGTAATAGTTATGGTGTTTGAAGGGTAATAGTTATGGTGTTTGAAGGGTAATAGTTATGGTGTTTGAAGGGTAATAGTTATGGAGTATGAAGGGTAATAGTCATGGAGTATGAAGGGTAATTGTTATGGAATATGAAGGGTAATAGTTATGGTGTTTGAAGGGTAATAGTTCTTTGAAGGGTAATAGTTATGGTGTTTGAAGGGTACTAGTTGTGGAGTATGAAGGGTAATAGTAATGGAGTATGAAGGGTAATAGTTATGGAGTATGAAGGGTAATAGTTATGATGTTTGAAGGGTAATAGTTCTTTGAAGGGTAATAGTTATGGTGTTTGAAGGGTAATAGTTATGGAGTATGAAGGGTAATAGTTATGGAGTATGAAGGGTAATAGTTATGGAGTATGAAGGGTAATAGTTATGGTGTTTGAAGGGTAATAGTTCTTTGAAGGGTAATAGTTATGGTGTTTGAAGGGTAATAGTTATGGTGTTTGAAGGGTAATAGTTCTTTGAAGGGTAATAGTTATGGAGTATGAAGGGTAATAGTTATGGATTATGAAAGGTATTAGTTATGGTGTTTGAAGGGTAATAGTTCTTTGAAGGGTAATAGTTATGGTGTTTGAAGGGTAATAGTTATGGAGTATGAAGGGTACTAGTTATGGAGTATGAAGGGTAATAGTTATGGAGTATGAAATGTATTCGTTATGGTGTTTGGAGGGTAATAGTTCTTTGAAGGGTAATAGTTATGGGGTTTGAAGGGTAATAGTTATGGTGTTTGTAGGGCAATATTTAGTTCGGGTATGAACAGGCCAATCTTGGCTTCACTTCCAAAGTGACAAGTAGCTATGGTAAGACAGGGCTGATCTGGGCTTTGCTTCATAACTTAGTCCTCTACTGAGTGATAAAGACTAGCTGATATGGCTACTGATTTCATCCTCTGAGACCACTCATTGACATCAAACAAAAGTTCTGTTCAAGAGTTTCCTCGAGGACGTCAAGCTTATTGCAACAACCCTTTAAATATCTACCTAAATCATCAAATCTAATTTTCTGATTGCTAGCTTTACTGAGTGAAATAGCTTGCTTTATCAAGTGTAAAATTCCTGTTGTCAAGAGCACAAGCTGAAAAACTTACTTAGCCTTTTTCATCCAATATGGAATTGATTAACCCTGAGTAAAACTTTCAGGCTAAATGTTCATTCCTCACCTCTGTTCTTTGTTGTGGAGGAATCGATGGCTAATGCTTCAAAGACCTCAAAGTCAGATTTCTGCACATTAACCACATTATTAGTAACTCCCATCTTATTATTCCTTGTTTGCTGCAGAGGAAAACAAATGCAATATATTTTAAAAAAAAAGTAAAAATTTTTAGTCCAATATATATTGTCCAAGTTATATCATCAAATATCTTAGTGCTGATGTACAAACATACAGCAATGATAAGAACCAGACTGGAAAGCTGTACTAAGGTCCCAAGGGGCCATCATGCCAGCTTCTGTATTTCACTGATTTGCCTTGTGCTCATTTTCAAAGTGTGGCTACAAACCTTAATCAAACAGTATTTTCTACATTATAGATGTTATAGTAGTTAATGTACAGCTTCTCAATGGATGCACCCCTGAGGTTCCCTGCAATCGTAGAACTGAAAGCCAACTGATGCTTTCTAATTTGTAATCATAGCAGCTTACTTATGGATATGCATTAATCTGTACATGTCACTTTGCATAATAGTTGACACTAACCTGTTTGGTGCTGTGCTGCCAGTTACCATCAACATGGAACTTGTACTCATATTCACCTTCTGGTAGGTCAACAATAGCAGTGAAGTTACCATGACTGTTAAAGAGAGAGGAATCATCAGCATTGTAACAAACGCAGGATCATGCGTCCGGGATGAAATGTTTAGCCAGGCACGCAAAATTTGAGAAACAAACCCTAAGCACACACACCCACAACTAGGCTTATGCCAAACAAGGCACATTATTAAGGAACATCTTTCTTTCTTTTGACAAACCAAATCTACAGTACTTCTCAAAAGAACCAAACTTTCTTCAATCCTACCAGGATTGTTTGAAAACAAATAAAATCATAACAATCAACTGCAAGTTGTGACACTTCCATACACAGCTTAGTTACAACATTCCATAACAGCGATTTTCATGCTACATATAGCCAATGATGTTTTCCAAATTAATTATGTTGTTTATTATGTTTTTTAACAACAATTACTTGTAACGTTACTTTCCACTGTGCAGAGAATATTACATGAGATGATAACTGTACAGGTCTCACAAACTTTGAATGAATATTAAGACCAAATTGGACAGTTAGCTTGCAATCACCTCACCAGACAATAACTAAGTGTTCATATCTTTTGTGGCAGTTTGGGGGGGTTTATGAATATATACATGTTTCTCATAAAATAGTATGCTTATGTGCACGATACAGTTCTATAAAATTTTCATTTGGAAACTGCATAGCAATTTGCCCATTTTGAATAGCATTTTACTAATACCAGATAAATTATTCACTGGTTTTTACTCTACAATTATTTATCAGTTTTGGAATTTGAATGGAAGGAAAGTTGAACCTTCCAACGACATAAGTGAGACTTGGGGGTGCAATTCTAAAACTTTTCCATTCTTGTAGTTAAGGTAGAAAGTGCTCATGGAGACCGGTAAGGGGAAAGTAGTGACGCAAATGACAATTGCAAGAAAAAACATTCAGATTTCTGAGGATTCCCTGTAGAATAGCAACATCAGATGGTTAACAACTTTGGCTATTTAACGGTAGGTTGAGAAGGTAAGAGGCAAAGGGCTGCTTGTTGATTGGACTGTGTAGAGTGTTCATTGCTGAAGTCACAAATGAAATCACAAGGCTTATCATGGAATCTAATGGCACACTAATATATAATGACAGTAATTACCTTTTGTTCATGGGTATCCTTTGCCAATTGTTAAAGTTACCACACACGTAAATTTCTTTGCCAGTGCCATCCCACTTGAAGACCACAGGCAGTGACGAGGCCGTGGAGTTGCTTGCCTCATTTACAGTAGAGGAACGTGGTCTCCCTCCTCTACGAAGATCCTCTTCAACACCCGATTCTGCTTTCATTAATCTCTGTAGATTAAAAAACAAGTAGTTTAATTTTAAGACCATGTAAAGCTTAATAAAATGTATTATCATATAGAACTGACTTTGAACATGATAGATACATCCCCCATGGAATGACAGTGCAGGCCCTGAGATAAGAAATGCCCCCCTCTACGTATGTCCATCAGACATGGTGACCTGTTTGTTGGCTGTAAACCAATCACATCCTTCTCTATCTACATTGTATTTATCAAACATCTAACGGGGGACTAGAAATCATCCAGGCCAATAAAGAACACATCATTTGGCATCCCTCCTTGAAGAAAGCAAAGAAAATTGGACAACTTTTGCTCTGAACAATCCTCTTTCTGTAGTACACTTTTATTGTAACTAGACACTAATCATTGCAATGCTAATCATCATTTAAAATTGTAAATTTTGGTCTGTTCCACATGATGTCACACTCTTTTAGGGAACAATTGTTTCCAGAATGACCTTTAATTACAACAATTGAACATTATGTTTCAATAAATCACATAGTATGAAATACAACAATATACATTCTTTATATGTGAATAGTAAGATTGACAAATCTGCAGGCATTTGATGCAGCAATTTTTAGTTAAATTTCAATCTCGATACCAGAAGCCCTTGATTGATATCCAGAGACAATATAGTAGCTTTCTCAAACACAGAATTAAACACTTAAACCATAAACCAATCAAAACTACTTCAATGCACCCTTGAACAGCAATGGACTGACATTTTGCTAATGTATGCGCAGCTGAATTATCTTAATGGATTTTCAGGTTCTATGCTGTAGGCCTTTCATTACGGTTGAATCTACACATATATATATACAATACAGTGAGCATCTGGGATAAATCATCATTGCTAGGCAACACCAGATAAATTATTCTGTTATGCTTGATATGAATCCAGATAATAAACTTAGTGGCAGATCATGTAACATCCCTTCAATACACATTTGCTAAGAATCCATTTAGGGAGAAATCAATTAAATATGATCAAGCATCAGCCTTCAGGCCCACTGTTCTCATAGCAAGTGACTAGAGCACTCTCCCAGTCGTTTTTAACATGATATAAAAACAATAAAATAGGTATTTAATTCAGTAGCCAAAGTTGAAGAAATTGTTACATTTTATCACACACCAAAAGAGAGCTAAATTCCCACAATTAGGATAATAGAGAGCCTTGAATGGCCACATACTGTCTAAGATTGAAAGACCTTAAGTTTATTCTATATTGGCTGAAAAAAAAAAATTGATTAAAAGGGATGACAGAAATAATTAACACAGCATTAGGCATTGAGTTTGGTCAAGTTTCAACAGGATTGGACACCACTGTTACCTACTACATGCAGTACATAATCTTTGTCCAAGTTACTTTTTCTTGGAAATACTTTAAACCAATCTTTAGCAAATCTGCAAGACCTACCTCAAGCCGAGGCTGAAGATCGATGGTATCATCCAGTGAAGCCTGCTGAAGGAAGACCTTCTGGTCAAAGCCATCTTTGGTTGGAGACAATGGGGACCCATCTTTGCTTTCTCTCTTCCCTGGTGCATTCCCCATGGTTAGTACTGTGTGGACTCCTGTAAGACTTTGCTGATGAGGGACAGCTTGTTTGACAACAACGGTAAAGATTTGCAGATCAAAGGACACGTCTTGATGCTTAATGTGGACAGTAGTATTTAAATTGTTTAATATTTCTTAATAGGCTGACGGCAGATCTGTCGTTTGCTCAGTATGGCACAAAAAACTATATATTTCTGCTTCCACAACGGCATGATCTTCCAAATACACCTTCTGGGAGAATATTGCAAGATGCAAAAGCCACTGGCTCAGACAAATAATTTGCCTGCTCTGTCCAAAGAAAGCTGTAAAGAAAAATAAGATGATAATGATCAGACCCAAATAGAAAACAGCAAGTTGTACAGTATACAGGGCTACTCAAGGGACTAGAAGTCTGCACCAAGCCAATCACAAATCAACAAACAATTGAAAAAATAACAGATTGTGAAATACTGTTTCACACAAAATCTCAAGCAGAATCCAATTACCTATGAAAAGCTATCAAGTGTAACACACTTTAACTTTTCTATTGACCCTTAGAATATATAGCAGGGACAAAACATTACATTATTGTATGTAACAACAATGAATTTCATTTTGTGTCTCTAAGAAAACGGATACAACTTGCCTTAAGAAAACTGTATGGTCGCTGACAATATGACTTTTGTGCAATCCCTTTCTGCCACCCATCTCCTAAAATGAATGTTTATGCACCTCACATTTCTCCACCCCAGTATATCATATTCAATTTAATCAATTCAGCTTTAAACATTACCATTACAGGTGTGTATATTCAGAATTCTATTACTAGATTTCTCATCTGGAGCCAAAAACAGCTTCTAAAAAGCTGAACTTATGTGCAACTCAGGAGTAAACTCCATCTGGTCTGGAGCTAGTGTAGCACTGTTACACTGAATACATGCTCCTACCAATATCTGATAATTAAGTCCACCAATACTGATCAGAGAATCAGAGGTTTGAAAAAACATTGCTTCCTGTTTCATACCCGATCAACAATACAGTATTAGTCTTATAACCCCTCCCCCCACTCCCCCCCCCACACTCCCTTATTAATAATGATGGGTACTGGGACTAGACTCTTTATGTGTAAAGTATGGGATGACTACACTATTCCCCGCCAAATCTAAATTCTGCTTGCTAGTACTATACAGTAGTACAGTGTTGGTTCCTTGTAGTGAGTGCTAAGCCGACTAATCAAGCAACATAAGTATATAGCATGATGCTTGGTAAATGCTAAATGATATTGAAGCAAAATAAAATTTATATAACATTCACTAACCACACATAATGAACCAGAAATTCAACAGGTTTAGTGATTCTTTGTATATATTTTATACAAGAACAATAATGAAAACTGTGCACATAATTCTTGTACTTATTACTCACTTTTATAGTCTTTGTAGACTTGGACTCTGTCGACTTTTGACCTTTTTAACTTGTGGTTATTGTACTGTACTTCGCAATGTGCACCCACATATAAAGTATGAAGCTTTAATATAAAATCTTAGAATACACTAGAGGTGGCCAAACACCCCATGATTGATTCATTAGGGCGTTATTTACATGAAATCTGCTATACTTTGTAAATGTACAAAATTACAGTTTTGAAGTACTTGCTGTGCTTGCATTCCATGATTTTAGAATATATCCGGATTCCTACTTTACAAACAGATTGGGTGTGGGTGGTTGATGCTTTGGCAACCTTAGATTTCCATTGATGCGTAACAAATCACTTTGATCTTGGCATGCTGGAGCACCATATTGTAGTGTAAAGGCCAACACTTGAAAATACACAAACAGTGGAGTTAGGCCATATTTGTCAAAGAAAAGCTAGAAGTACAAGTTGTACAACAAATGATTACAGAAGCCAAGTTACCTTCGTAGCCAGAATGCAGAAACCTTGCCAATGTTCTTTGGTTAGGAAAAATATAGGTGCAGTCATCATAGAAGTAATTTAAATGACATCGTAACAAATAAATAAAGAGTCCCGTCGCAGAGGGTTTATTTGTCACTACGTTGAAGTGTATTTGTTGCCAAACTTTAACAGAGTCTTACCCAGATAAAAGAACATGTCTTGTCTTTACAAACTGTAAGTAATACAAGATAACAGAACACGTCTTGTCTTTAAAAACTCCAAGTAATAACTCCCACCCAATATGTTCCAAACCCTATTTAAAGAAAACACGCACCATTCAAACAAATCATGCACCGACACGTGCATAAACAATCTTAACACCCTCACACATTAATTCAATTAGTGTTCAAACGATTATGCTAACACAGAAAATACCGATTACCCATTATTTTTTTTCATAATTGGGCCGATTCTGATTATTTGATAACGAGAACATATCCTGTTTATACGAAATCGGCAATAAAGTAAGTGATAGAAACAATTATTGAACATTGTGCTTTTCCTCTGTTTCCCCTTTCTTTCATTGTACTTATGTCAAAAATGGCTCTTATGTATCCTTTTGTATGTACCAAATCACCTCTGGGGTTTTGCGGAAAGAAAAAAATGGATTTTTTTACAAATTTCCAAAATTTGAAAATATGACATCCTACCAAGTGAGCACTGTGCTAAGCGAATGGCATAACCACTTTGGTGTGTGTCACCTGTTAATGGCTTGAAATACGCTAAGAATAGTTACTCAAAATATCCATCTCAAATAGTATCTCAGACAAACCATCCATCTTCAATCTTTACCAAAGTGTACATTTTAATTACATACTTCTTACATTTTGACATTATTTGAACTTATTTTCAGTATTATTTCGTTTATGAACAAACGGAAATGTTACGAACTTGAAGTTAAACATCCTTATTCGTTACCTATTTTTACAACCTAGTGTTAGGCCTAATGCGACAGCTATGGATTCCAGCATTTCTGTCGAAATTAAATAATTTTTAAGGGCATTGCGGCAAACATCGGAAGGTTGAAAAAAAAATGGACATAAGAGGGTCCACGGTAAAAGGGAGGCGATGGGCAGGGAAGCATGGCCCTTTGCAAATTGTGAGAAAAAGAAACATCAAATTACAAATTAGTGCATCAAATGTTGCACTACGGAGGATTTCATGCCTAAACATAACCTATGCTCAGCTAATCAACATAGGCCTTATCTAGCACAATCCTTAAGTAACGGAATTGGTATTGTTACCATGCTTACTGTGCTGAGAAATATGAAGTCACTAGCCACGAGGGAAGCAAAATCAGGGTCCCTGGCAGCCTAATTTGATGAAATTTAATTTAGAAAGACGAAAAGAGGGTATCTTTATTTTAATGTTCGTAGTAAAAGAACAAATTCAGAACATCAGTTGATATTTTCACCTTCAATATGTTTTTGAATAATGATATTTTCATCTTTCATATGTTTTTGAGTAATCGGTATGACATAACTGGTATTCCACATAATTTTTACCGAATCCGATTATGTTCAGATAATGCAATATTCGGCCCGATTCCGATTATTGTTTGAACACTAAATTCACACTAAATAACACATCGTCACATTCAAATCCATCAAGCAAAGCTGTGACGTTGTTAAAAATGAATATAACCTTAATACACAACAAATCAAAATTAATTCAATAACACATCGTCACATACCAAACCATCAAGAACAAAGCTGTGTCTGTTTAAAATTGGATAATACCCGTAATAAACAACAAATCAAAGTTAATTCAATAACACATCGTTACAGACATGCTTTGCATTGTATATTATACAAATAATGAATGGTTATGAGTGCAATAGTGCAAATATTTCATGAGTTGAAAGATGGAATGTTCCATTCAACGAGGTGCAGCCGAGTTGAATAGAACAAATTACATCTTTCAACAAATGAAATATTTGCACTATTGCACGAATGGAAACCATTCATTATTTGTTTTATAAAACATATTATGTTAAGATGGGTAAAATGCACTCATGCAACAGCTTGTTTTGAACAGACAGGTTTCTCTGCTCTCTTACCATTGAAAAAAGTGCTACCAAAAAAGTATAACCCATGGTTCTATTTCATAGAGTGGAATAGAGCAGATTTTGCATGCAATCAACGAGCAATTGACCAATCAAATGACCAGAATACAATTAGGTGTTGTGTAATACTTTCTATTGCATATCAACTTCATATTGTACAGAAATATCATGTTCAATGTTCATTATGTAGTGCCACATAAATAATGCCTAGTCCTAACATTTAAGTTAGAAAGTGCTACGTAATACATAGCATTACTAGTGGCAAGTGAATTTTTATTTTAGTCATGCTCTCCAAATTGTGAATTTTTTATTGAAATAAGTTGTCAAAGCATTGCCTAGTGCTAGTAGAAATACTCAATATTTTTTTTTATGTTTGAATGGCAATGAGTCTCAGCAAGATATTGCAATATTTATTTTCTTTCATACAATCTGTATGTACCAAAGAAGCACATATCAGGATTACATATTCTATAGGACTACTACAACTTACAAGTAGTAGGCTAATAGTAAGTCTAAGTTCTAACTTAAGTTAGGCCTCTGGACTCGATTGGAGGCTTATCATAACTTAGCCCTAGGCTAGCTAGGCCAAGGTTAAACCCACAAATGGCTATAGTTATTTCATTTTCAATGACTAAACTATTTGCCAGCTCAAAATTTTAAGTCTATGGCTCAATATTGTAGCATCCTACCATGCTACTGATATCAGTACCAGCTGCCCAATTATCAATGCAAGGCTTCTATATCAGTTATATTCAACTTTATCCTAGCCTAACACTAACAAGTAACAGTAACCAGTAGGTATGCAGTATGATATCGCTGTACCAGCCTGTTTTCCATACTAACCTGTATAATATACAAAACCCTACACTACAGTAGCCCAAGGCTAGGTACTGTACGTTGCTTAACTTAGGCCTAGCTGTTACTTGTTAGCTCACGTAATCTTTGTTATTACTTGATATTGCTTATTGTCGGAAATACTTTTGTGCAACAAATACACCAAACTGACGCAAATCAACTTCTGGTCGAATTAAATGAAACACAAACCTCAAAAGGAACGATAATGGAACGAAAAGACGGTTTTTCGAAGACTACGAACTTCACAGTTCTGCTAATAACACACGACAAAATGCCAAGTGACACTGTACTGATATATTTCGATGTCTCTATCATATCTGGGGCCAGTTGAACTTGATGATAGTTTGATTGTGATTGTGCAGCGCACGGACGTGAAGGAAGTCCAGGGACGAGTCGACACAATACTGGTTGTTCTAGTGCAGGGTTGTCCAACCTTTTGCAGAGGAGGGGAACATGGAATGATTATGATGAAGGAGGGGCCGCATGAACCCTACGCTCGAATTTTCGATTTTTTGCCCGAAGCCCAAGGCAACAAAATGTGAGCACTGCGCGCGGAGCGCACTGATTTATTTTCCTTCCTGATAAAACAGATGAATAAAGTCCAGCCGCCCCCTCTCCGCTGAGAGAGTGTCACACAAACTGACCTGTATGCAGTTTTTGGACCCTGAAGGTTCGAATGATTGATTATATAGCTTCAAATTGTTATCAATAAATCTGCTCACTAAAATTTCGCACCGTAGAGAATCTCTGGCGGGCCGGACGTGACCCTGCGGCGGGCCGGACTGTGGCCCGCGGGCCGTAGGTTGGACAACCCTGTTCTAGTGATACCTGTGTTGGCCACAGGTTTTTACAGAGCCACAATGCCTGCATGAAGACGGGCAAGGAGGTACTTTGGAGCCTGCAGCCCAGGGAGAGATAAACCGCAATTCTGGTTACAAAGCTTATAACCGTAAAGCTTGCTGTTTATTGTGTTAACAACCATGCCTGGGGTAGCTGTATAAATCTGGTCCAACTCGCCAGGATTCACTGTCATCCAGACCAGTTTCAGGGGACCACAGCGAGTTTCCACACTTTCAAGCATAACTGGCAGTCCATGCATGGAGCTGCAGGTCTCATATCTTCTATGACGGAATGGATCTACTTTGACCTCGATCCTTAATTTTTTCCCCCACGATCTCTACATCTTACGGTTTAATGCCTTTCTCCAACATCTTGACAAGCAGAAAATGGCTAAAAACAGGTTTTGGGCATTTGACCATTGACCTATGACGTCACCAATCATCTATGCACGCGTTTGCAGTTCATGGTCTGGCACCAACCCACCAAATTTGAAAGTGATAGGACATAAACGTTCTAGGAGGTCTTTGCGATACATTTTTTTGCACAATTTATTCCAACTTTACCTTTAAACTTAGTTGACCTTTGAACCCGACCCTAGAAACCACAAATCTGTGCTATTAAAAAAAATTGTCATTCTCTACATATATCTTGGAGTTGTTGAGAAGCAGAAATGGCAATTGGTGTTTTGACAATTGACCTATGGCGTCATCAATCAACCAGGCACGAGTTTACATGGTCAGGCACCAACCCACCAAGTTTGCAAGAATATGATCAGACTTACCGTCACAATTTAGCCCAATTTCTACTTACCTCAATATACCCCTGACTCGATCAGACCCTAAACACATATTTTAAAATTTGTCTCATCATTCTCTTCATATCTTGTACAATTGACATTTGACCTATGACGTTTAATGTCTACATATCATGTAGTTTAATGGAACGAGATTACATGGTCAAACGCACCTACCCACCATGTTTGAACTTGGAGAAGTTCGCAACTAGACACGTTTTTTCTCACCACACACACACCCATACACGCACACACACGCACACGTACACTTCCTCACATATCTGATGTGGGGTGAAGTACGATATATTATCTCCCTATACATAACATGTATAGGAAGAGAGATAAAAATGTTTGATTGTAATATATCATCACATTCTGTCTGCCAGTGGGGGAGGGGGGGGGGTGAGGGTAAAATTTTTAACGATTTTTTCTGAGGGCAACGTCAAGTAGAGCCGTATATTAAATATATATAAATATACGGCTTGAAGTCAAGGTGCTTGCGTGCCTGCTCTTCCAACCGTATCGATTTTAAATTGATGGGGTGGGGGAAGGCATAAAATTTAGCTTACATCCGTTCTGGAGAGGGTTGAGGGCAAGGGGTCTCCCTTCCCTTTGAGTATTCTTTGTTTCGGTAAGGTTTCTAAATACAAAATGGTGCTATCATTCGCATTCCTAACCCATACATAATTCCCATTGTGTAGTACAGCTCTCAATTTGCCAATGTATACGACGTACATGTGTGTAATTGTTTTTGCCGTCCCGCGCTTCCTCAAATCCTCATACTAGACTATTCCTTTTTAAGGTGTTCTTCTATGACCATCACATGGGTAGCCCGTATGATTTTAAGCCTCTAATTGCTTTTTAACCGTCCTTTTCATATTTGTTCTTGTCTGTTTGTCTCTTGTTTCATCGTTGTATTGTTTTCTAGTTACAAACAACGTTTCGAACAACTGCACAGAACGAAGAGTCATGTAGGACCCGCGAAACGCAACGATATCTATGGCAATTTGTTTTGAAGAAGGCACGACTCGAGTTGTGGGATGGGGAAGGGATTAAAGAACGGGACCTTCACACGCGTGATATTCAGTGGCAGAGCTAGGTGTATTGGTCAGGGGCGGGGGTGGGGGGGGGGGCGAGAATGGTCTGTAGGGGCGCTTTCGACACTATCAGAGCCTTATATACGGCTCTGGACACTATCCTAGCGGAGCGCCACCACAGGTTGGCGCGGAGTGTACAGACATTTTTTGCGTAAAGACAATCCCTAGATCGCCGGAAATGACCATTTCCGGGGTGTTACTAAAACGAATGACAATTGCGTTACACATAACGAATGACAATATGTTGTACAAACTAAAAAATTGCGTTGACTAAAAAGAATGACAGTGAATGACAGCACAGACATTTGCTTCAAACGGATATCACAATTCAGACTTCTTGGGTATATTAAAGCCACGCAAACCGAGTGGACGCGAAGTGCCTGGCTTACAGATCTAGTAAAGTACTGACAAGATACAACGCACCTGATAGTAAGTGAAACTGTAAGTCTGATTTTAAAAAGTTTCAAACATACCAATTAGCCAGCACCTAACAATTACTTCAGTTATCTTTCTATATAAATTTTCAGAGGTATATGTCAAAAGCACAGCACTCAAGCGCATTCTCACACAAAAACTTTCCCTGTGGTTTCCATCCGTAAATTACACCAAAACCCTGCAACCACGTAACATGCAATTTTCCTCAAATCATTTTTGCGCAGATAACCAATAACTGCATTTACTCCACTCCATTAATCTCTTCTCACCACCGTCGTTCGCCGTCATTCGCCGTCATTCGCCGTCATTCGCCGTCATTCGCCGCCATTCGCCGCCATTCTCCGTCATTCGCCGTCATTCGCCGTCATTCGCCGTCATTCGCCGTCATTCGCCGTCATTCGCCGTCATTCGCCGTCATTCGCGAATTATAATTAACCCTGTACAAAGTCAATTGTCATTCGGTCATTCGCTGTCATTTGTTTTAGTTTGTCCTCCTTTCCTGGCGTTGCTAATTTGCAGATAAACGAAGAATAAAAAGCTGATAAATTAAAGACCGCCGTTAGATCATTTTGTCAGAAAATTACACCAACAAAATGTGACAAATGTCAATAGGTAGATGAGAGCGCAATAAGAAAGTCAATAATCGCGAATAAGTAAAAAGGGATAAAAAGCTGAAAAGGGCGCCAGCAGTTCATTTGAGTCCGTCAGGGGGGACCCGCCGATTGATACTTTTTACATTTCATAGCTTCAAAAACTTGAGCCCAGACCCTCCCGGCTTCTAATGGTAGCGTTTACGGGTATCGTTATGGAAAAAATGTAGTTTTAGCATATGATATGTAGGCTTCAGAAAGAATTAACCTCTACCAGCTGATTAAATAGGCCTTACACTACAGATGCATCTGCGCAGGTGCAAAGTGGTATTCCTTGACAACAAGTTAGCTTGGGATCAACCGCTAGAGTTGGTTTGAAACTGGGAAAATTAAGAGAGATATCTTGACAATCGATATTGGTAAAAGCCTTGCTATGCATTTTAAGAATGAATAAATGCCTGTAAAGTTTCATCTGTGGAGATAAGTAAACGTTATTCGTTAAGACCGATAAAAAATAAACGATGACAAACGTTCAAGACTAACTTAGGCCAAACGTTATGGCTAACTTATGTATAACGTTAGGCTAGGTCTAGCCTAGTAGTATTACTATTACCACCAGTGCTTTTACTAGGCTAGGCCTACTGCATAGTAAACTTAGGCTTCTATTTGACGCACCGTCAAATAATACTAGCAACGATACAGCAGGCAACCCAAATTTTTTGCAGCCAAGCAGTGTTATATAGTTGATGAGTTTTAATCCATTTCATGCTTATGTTGATCAATTGTGGGTTTTTAAATTTAAACTTTTAACACGCTCCCCCCAGTTTTGCACACTTTTTTCAGTTTTTGGCATGTGGAAATCTTACTCCCCAAAAATAACCAAAATTACCTCATTATGATAGTACCACTACTCTCTGGGACGTGACCTGTCTGAGCTGAGAGGCTCAGACTAGCATAGCAAACAGCATCCATAGTTAATGGATGTATACATAGGCCTAGGGAGTTAGGCCTAGGCTACACTACAGTTAGCTAATCAACAAATGTGTCAATTTAGGGGTATGAAAGAATTGACATGGCTTCACTCCCTTTAAGTGCGTCAATTATGAGCCCACCATGCTACTTACAATTAGTATTAGTAGTATTGGTAATATAGTGTGGTGGTGTACGGTAACTTCAAATTTGTCTTTATTAATGTATATAATGATATCATGTTATATATATAAAGTTATATATATATATGGTTGAATTGATAGCCACTGTAGCTGCTGTGGGAGCAGTTGCGGAATATCCCGCAACTCACACACAGGGCTTTTTGAAAACGATAATAGTTAATACATTGTTTACTAGGCTATATAGCCTAGGCCTAGGGACTTCCAATCATAATACTAGCTAGCCTAGGCCTAGGGTTATTCCTTGACCTTTGTACAAACACAGTGATAAGACAAAAGAGGAGAATCGTCCTCCTATTTCTATCCTGAGCACTGTCTCAAAGATCCTGGAAAAGGTTTTTTTTCAACCCAATTAGTGAATAGGCCTACTTCAGGAAATATACCATTCTGTATGATTTCAATCTGGTTTTAGACGGATATTCTAACTTCTACTGATACAGCTCTGATTCATCTTACCGATTTTATTAGGTCAGAGATTGATAACCGTAATCGTTAGGATGGTATTACTTGATCTTCAAGATCCATTTGATAGTTGTAAACATAAGATCCTTTTGGCTAAACTAAAGGCATGTGGTATGGGTGTCTCTTGTATTACTTGTCAGCAGATGGTTGACATTAATGGTTACATGTCCAGTCAAGCTAAAATTGTTAATGGTGTTCCCCATTGATCTATTCTTTGCCCATTATTATTCTCTCTGGATGTCAATGACATTGAAAATGTTGTTTCCAGCAGAGTGCTACTTAATGCCAATGACACAGCACTATTGTTTCAGGCAGGGATTTAAAACCATTAAAACTATTCTAAGTAGAGAATTAACATCCCTTTGTAGTTGGTTTACTGACAAAGTTTTGTTATCTCTTCATCTATGGAAGACTGAAGCTAGTTTGTTTGGTAGACCTAGTATGGAACATAATGCAAATCCTCTTAGTGATATGTAATCGTATCCATATCAAGAATTCTTATTCTGTTAAGTATCTATGTGCCGAACTTGATGCCTTTCTTACCAGTGAAAAAATTGTGTGAAGGTATTATGAAGAGGATAAAAGACCGGCTCAAATTTCTGTACAGAAAAGAGCCATTTGTATCTCTTTCAGCAAGATACATCCTGCCAGTGCCCTAATACAGTGAGATATTGATTATGCACACTGTTTTTGTTCCAGTTGTCTCACAAAAAATATTAGACTTCAAACTTTCAAAGAAGGTGATCAGGTTTTCTTTAGGTCTCAAAGTATGTGATACTATTCTTCCTCAGCATGTCAAACTTTACGTTGGTTTCCTGTTGTGTATAGAGTTAATTTTCTAAAGTTTACTCATATATTTAAGGTAATTCACAGCTCTGCTCCAAGCTACCTGTCTAACTTGGCAATGTCTAGGTCCTTGCATAGTTATAGAACTAGAGGAAGTAAACACTCTAGGGTCATTCCGTGTCAAATCAACCAGTGGTCCCCAGGTGACCCTCTCAGATTTTCTGTCACAGGGTGACCCTAAAAATCACAACAAACATTTTCGGCTGAATAAAGTGCCAACTTTGGGTGATCATAACCAGAAAAATAAAGGAGATACAGTTAAATTGAGTGCAGATTCATGAATTTTGGCTAGAAGTAAGATAGAATTCCAGCTCTCTACCTGTTACAAAGACTGAATTATGAGCTTTCAAAGTCGGAAAATATCACAAAAGTCACTTTTCGCGAATGGCGGAAGCGCAAAATGGCCATTTCGACCAAATTTCAACGGGTCATATCTCGAAAAACGACATGGAGTATGATTTTAATTTTTGGTATGTGTTCATTTGGGACATACTCAATCATTCTTGTGAAATTTCATCTAAATCTGAGAGGGTCACCTGGGAACTTTTCAGAAAATTGGTTGATTTGAGGCGGAATGACCCTCTATTACAACTCATATTTATAGATCTAGTTATGGGCAGTCTACTTTTCTTTATACTGCTAGTAAGCTGTGGAATTCTCTCCCTATGGAGCGTCATTGCAACCCTAAAGCCTCTTCAAAACGTTTAAGCATCCATCTGAATTTTTTAGAACAAGAGTTATTCTTTCCTTTCCTTTCCACACAACAGTTATTAATTTCAGCATGCAATTGGTATGACCATCATCACTTCGATCAGGCTTGAAAGATGTCCAGCATTTCTGATGACCAGGTAGATGATTCAAGCTGTGGAAGCCGGGATACAGGGGCTGGCAATGATTCAGATACTGACAGTGGTAATTCTACTGATAGTGGTACAGCCTCTACAAATAATAAAAACTCAGGTACAGATGAAGATTGTAGTGATGAGGAGGAAGATGAATCAAGTGATGGAGAACAAAGGTATATCTCACTTTCTTTGTGACTCGTTACATTACCGTTTCGAAGTAAATTAATAACATTAGAACTGCGCAGAATTCAATAATCGCAGTTGTCCATTGCCTTTTGTCTGGGATTGCAATTATTGCAATAAATTGTTTATCTGAGATTGTTCTCCAAAACAATGAACACAGTTATGTTTATTCATCTCAGCAGGGGGGCATGAAAAGTCCCTTGTTTGGTCTGTGCAAGTTGTAAATACTATAGTTAATGCCCAAAGAAATTCCATCAAAGTTAAATGACAAAATTGGACATAACAGTACAAGTTGGAACTGACAATCCTAGTGTTAATGAGATGTGACCTCACAAGTGAGTAATGGATGTACTGTGCTGCCCAGAATGCATGTATGTCAGTAACCTGGAAGATTAACTGTTAGTGGAACACAAAACTGTACGTGCATCGTCAAGATATATACCATTGTTTTCTTTATTTTTCAGTGAGGAAGGTGTAAATCTAATGTGGTGCGGACCCCGCAAATCAATACCAATTATACTCTTCAGACCAGAATGCATGTTTGTCAAGATAAAGAGACTTTATGCTATTGGAGGTAATATCTACCAGATTGTTAGTGTTTATTGTGTCAGTGAAACTAAGTTCTGAATGAATTAGTGAACTAACAGAATGGTATTTGAATCTACAGCTCAGTTAAGGTTCATTTGAGCTATTTCTTTAAGAAGTCCTTTTGCTTCGTATAATTGATGAAGTGAATATTCTCCACATTTGACTTACTCTGGTTTGAGGTGTGTGGGAATTTTAACATCAAAGATCTTGTAAAATGCCATGTGCAGTCATTACATTAGATGCTGAACATGTTGTCAGGGAAATAACCTAGATTATACATATATGCAAGTTGCTCATAACTGGCTATGCGTACCTGGATAGTTTATTGTCAGTGTATATTCACTGGTCTTTATGGTTCAAATTTGATGCTTTACGATACCATAGCTATTGCAACTTTATTAACAACCTCAGTTCCTTATATCAGATTTTGACTAGTGGCTGAATTTGCAGAAAACTTGAGGGTCCAAGGTTTCTTAACATTATTTGATATCATTGTTGAGCACAAAATGGTCATTGATAGAGGTTCTGCACTTTTGGTGTCCATAGTTTGTAGTTTCAGTCATTGCTTTTGCAGGGCTGTAAAAAATGTTTTTTTCCCGGAAAGGAAGGTATCATTTCCTGCGAACCATATAGCTACCAAGCAGCCATCGCGCCGCTCCAGCGGCGCAGGGGGTGTCTGAGGGGGGATGTGCCCCCCTCACAAGCTACAGATTTTTGAAAAATGAGGATGCAATTGGCGCCATTTGGTGCACCTTTTGGCAATTTAAAACAACTTGCGATCGTTGAAGACCAGTGCTAATTTGAACTAAAAAAGCTAATAAATATAATTTTTAAAACTAACTGTTTTAGTGTGTCAGTATCTTGAGTAACGAGTAATGATGTGTTCCCAAACCAAAATTGATTTATTAATTAAATTTTTCAAATTGCTAGTTGCATGGCATGTGATTGTAGTAATACTAATGTGAAACATTTCCAAGTGGAACAAATGTTGAGAATTGAATTATTACAGTGGTGGCACTATGGTGGGGACGGGGGGGGGGGGAAAGCATGAGAGGGCATTTCCCCCCAAATTTTCTCCTTGCCCCCAAGTTGCTCCCCATCCAGTTATTGTACTTGTCCAAGAGCTGGGCTAATCGTTTGTATTAGAAACAACTTCCAATGCAATGCATTAACGAGAAAAAATTGCCAAACCATTGCACCATTTTGCTTGCAGAAAAATTCTGAAAATGAATGAGGACACCACCTCCTCTTAGACCCTTTATGTCAGTGTGACAGTTTTTCTCTCCAAAATATTCTTTGCCCCCTGATGCCCACCCCCCTCCCTCTAGATTTCCTATGATGGTGCCACGGCTGCAAATTAAGTAAATTTATAGTTCACTTGCTCGTTAATCTTGAATCAATCCATGGATCAATTCTAACCTTTTCAATAAAGTATGTAGTCATCTTAACTTCAAAAACGGTATTGCTTGGTTGTATAGCTAATAATAAATTGTTCATTTGAAATCAGTGTTTGCTTGCTCTTGTTAATTACTGTACCTCACGCTCAGATTGTGAATGTCAGTTTTGAAATATGATATGAAGGCATGTAAAGACAATTTTGTTGTGAAATTTGTGAGCAGAATATTCCTTTTCACTTTTCAAGGATATTTCTTCTTTATTACACAGAAAAGCATCACCTGGCTTACAAGATAGTAAGAACTGATTGCAGGGTGATCAGACAACTGCTGCACAAACATGGCTTTCATGAGGCAAGTGTAGATTAGAACCATGACGTGTTTGGACATTTCGACGGAAGCTAAAAAGTGCCATCAATATAAGAAAAACTTTGCCCCATAAGTTGACATTTTTCAGAAAATTGTTTAGATAACAAGATCATAACTTATCAAAAATCAGAAAAATGTTGGATTGCTCAGTTGTTTTAAACTGAACAATTTAACAAGTTTTTACAAAATGTTTAATTGACAACTTATCATATCTCGTCAATTCAACAATTTCTTCAAAATGTCCAAATGTTCACTTGATTCATCTGAGCGATTGAACAATTTTATGCAAAAGTTTGATTGACAACTTATCATATCTCGTCAATTCAACATTTTTCTGCAAAATGTTAAATTGTTCACTTCATTCTAACTGAGCAATTGAACAATTTTCTGCAAATGGTTTGGCTCTTTTTGGCTTCCGTACATTTCTATGTGCTTCCTAAGTGGCATGTGTATTGTAATCTGCAAATGCTGAGAACTGATTGTCTTGGGTCATAGCTAGCTGGATTCTGATTCCTGATTCATAGTTTTGACTGATATGATAATTAAGATTATTGTATGGCACACACAAAGGCAATACCAAAAGTATACAATATTACAACAAAGGAGCAAACAATTTGCTTTTTGTATGTATCATTGTTATCTGTTATTTGGATGTAGTACTGTTCATAACTAATCCCTAGTAAATCACAATCTCACAGAAGCCTGGCTGATCATTTGTAATGGAACATCTTTATAGTTTTTGCATTCTTTGCTGAAGAATGAAATGCATCATCCATCTTAAACTGTGAATGTTTGAAGAATATTACAGGAATGAAGATCAATTTTAGGTATCATTTGCCTTTTTCCTTTCGTACAGGTCCATCCAAATAGTTCAGACTTTAATTTAACTTGGATTGGCTGTCATGTTAAACCATATACTCTCAGGAGCCTTTCTGAATTCCAAAAAATAAACCATTTTCCAAGGTAAGTTTAAATTAGTAGGACTAACCAAGCCTCTGGTGGGGGTGGATTGGGAGAGTTATAATGACTAGAGAGTGAAGATCCACCTCAGCCCACCCCTTTCCAGTCTTTCTTTGGTATTTTCCTAGCAGTTAACAATATGCAAGTTTGTAGAATTATCCTATTTCAACACAATGTCCTGCCTAAAGTCATGCTGTAAGGTATTGTACACAGAAGTTCCACACATCCTCCTACCTTTTGGAAATGTTTTATCTGTAATGTTCTAATTTAGTACACAGTGTTTAATTATTTCAGTTATCAGGATGCTGTTGCTGCCAGCCTATCATGCGTCCTGTGTCATCAAGGTTGACATCCCACTTGCATTGTATCCAAGCCCCCTCCCTCTGCACCCACCAAACAGCACAGAAGGGATTTCAAGAGAAATTCAGCTTTGATTATAAAATGTAGTGGAAAACTCACTGGGAAATTAAAATCAATTTTGATCCTACATTCCTACACCCCATCTCATTACCCCCCCTCCCCCCAGCAAAGGAGTGGTTGTAAAGGATTGTTACCAACTAAGAGATTGGTGGCTCAGTTGGTAGAGCACAGGACTTGTAATATTGAGGTCTCTGCTTTGAATCATGTTCTAGAGAAAAGGTTCTTTCCCCTTCTTGAATTATTTCTAATATCTCTGTTGAATTTTCATTGTTAAATTTCATCTAAATAATAAGAAAAGTAACAGTAGTTGAGACACCCATCATTATAATGGGAGCCCTGTCCTTGTCAAGTGTCATGCTGGTTTGGCAATCCTTAGTGTGCATACCTCTCATCACAATCTTGCTCTATCCTACTACTCTTCCAGATCATATGAAATAACTAGAAAAGATAGATTATACAAGAATTTTAGCAGACTTCAACATTCCAAAGTAAGTATGCATTTCAGTAATTGCCTCTTGTTTTCATTGGTGACAAAAGAAATTCTCACAAATCAGAGTTTACAAGAATTGGAGAGACTTGAAAGTCAATGAATATCTGTGCATGGTCATTATTTGAACATGTGAGGATGTCATGGAATGGAAACTAAATGTAAAATATCAATTATTTAGTTTGCATCTCTGAGATGAATACTGGGAATGAATACAAGGAATGATTAATAATCAAATGTGCTTTGTGTATAAATAACTTTTCTTGGTTCATGCTCTCATGCTTGTTTGTCAAGTTAATTTGTGTAGTTTAAGTTCAAATGCATAGTCACAAAATTGAATTCACTGAGCTTATCAACTCTTACCCTTTAACATTGAAATGAATGGAGTACTTTGTTAATTTATGCAGTGGCTTATCTTACATTAAATGTTATTTCTTAAGTTATGTTATCCATCAAGTATGTATTGTTATGCCATGTCATGTGTTATGTATAATGTTGTGCCATATCATACCACTGCATAGTAATGCAATATAAACTTCTCATTTGATCTCCTTTTTGTTGTCCAGGGTGCCAAGCACTTTGATTTTCTGCCACCGTCTTTCTGTACCCCTTCAGAATTTGATGACTTTGCAAGTAAGTGGATCAATTGGTGTATCACAATTAATCAGTTACTAAGTTATGTATGATAAACCCTACTTGATGATACATTTAATTCCATGGCAGGTACGTACCATGACCTCTTATTCATTAATGTTACTGACAGTTGCAGAAAGCAGACGCCAGGCGCCAAACAGCAACCCTAACTTCCCATCTGGCGCCCAGACATTTCATAAACAAATCGGCTAGGTGCTGTTTCTTTGAACTAAGTAGCACCCAGCTAATTCCCTGTATATTGATGATGTAGTTCAATGATTTACTTTGCTAGGCTGAAGCAACTCCTAAAGCTTCAGTGAGATAGCAGTATCAGCTCTACTAGTCTCATGCAAATCCTAAGATGAAGGCCTACTTACCAGTGACAAAAAAACACTGGGGCGACGGGTGATTTGTCCTCTGTTTTGTCAATACAGCCCTCTCAAAAACATTGCAAGGGCCAAAAAAAGAAAACTGCGAGCAAAATTGCCCCCAGTATTATGTCACTAGTATGTAGTTAGTATTATCAGTGACAGTATCAAAGAAATCAGTATTATTTTCGGATTATTTCCGTTTGAATACAATATTTTGAGTCCTGAAAATGTTGATGTGTTTGATGCACCTGTTCTGCAGTATTTTCATCAGTGCCGTAATTTAGTCATTGCTGCAATTGTAGTGTGTAAATTAACATCTTTTATGTGCTATGAGCATACGTCCTGTGGTAATTAATCTCTACTGATGCACACAGCGTGTTTGTCTAGCCTTAATAAATATTGCTTTTAAACTTTTTTCGTTGTGGCCTACAGTACGTTTTATTAGGGCTATATGTATGTACGATCGACCAGACACAGCCTCTGCTCCCAGCCTGAATGTACGTGGGCAAAATGGAGAGATATCTCATTGCCGTGGTGCCACCCAGCAAAGGAATAAATAATTAAGAGATCCCGGAATGTAGAAAGAATATGAGAAAAGGTGTTTTCAAAGAGGCCACTGTAAAACAGTGGAAGAACGATTGGCTGGCTTGTAAAAGAAAGGTCAACAATCTGTTTTTTTCCATATAAAAAGTGTTTAAACATTTAACTCATAAAATAGCCCCCGCTGCCCCCAAAATAACCCCATAAAAATTGTCACAGGGTCTTTTTTATTGGAAAAAAAGTCCTCATAAAACATATTTTAGTTTTTACCCTGCTACTTACAGATATAGGCTGAGAGCACGAAATTATTGCAAATTCAAAATTTTCTATCAAGATGTGAGTTTTTGCTGTTTAAAATCCAAGACTTGGTGACAAAAGGGTCCTTTAGAGCTGAGATGATAAGAATCAAATCCATTGTTCATGATTCTTTGCCGTTATGGTATAAACAATTACTAGCGAAGTATATGTCAATGCAGAGGTGGTTAGGCTTCATTGTGACATACACTAACAACAGCAGGTTGGTATTTGGTATGCTAACAGGAAAACAGTAAAGAAGCAAACATTTGTTGCAGAATAAAAATACACAAGAGGTGGCCAAACATCTCATGAATGTTTCTTTAGGGTGTTTTCTACATGCATGATTAATGTTTTTTTTCACACAATATACAAGATATGAGGAGTTTTGAAACACTTTTGCTGTCCTTCGATACTGTGATTTTTTCAAACAATTGTAAGACTCTCATCGACGTAATGCCTTTTGCATTGTAGATTTAAAATGTGCAAAACATCGCTTTTATCTTAGTGTAGCTGTAGGGGTGAATAGTGGATTTTTGAGCACTATTTGCAATAACATAACATAACATAACAATTAATATTTATATAGCGCTATTCCATCTAGATCATAGCGCAATGAAGATGGCAAGAAAGATTTTGAATAAAATAGGCAGTTGCAACACATGTACATAAGTGTCACAGCTCAGAATTGCAGTAAGGTTACTCTCTCTAGCTTTCTTTCAGGAGATAAGCTACCTTTGTAGCCCAAGTAGCGGCATCAGTCCTCGCTAATGCTCTTTGTAATTATTGTTTGTGACAACATAGGTGCAGCCAGAATATCAATGAATCGGTGACATTAGGAGATAAAATTTACATTTTTTATTGCACAGAAATATCATTCTTCAGTGTGCATGTTGTAGCAGAATGTATATGCCTAGCAAAGGTTGGAAAGAAGTAGTGTTACGTTTTGTACTACTTACAGAGACTAAAATGTTGCGTTGTTAGTGGCAAGTGAATAAATGCATTTTGGCAGTTAAAGTCGTAGTTACGCTCTCCAAATAGTGATTAGTTTTGCTTTAAGTAAGGTTGTCGCTCATAAATAGGTTCTCACTGTGTGACAAGCTTTTCAGTGGACCTTTTGAGTGAAAGATCTTCATAATCTGAACAAGCCTGCCCCTTTGTTGGTCCCTTCAAGCGGCTCCTAGGTCTACCAAATACCTGTGACCTCCTAGACCCCAAAATCTTAATGTCACCTCTGGTTACCAATCATATCTTGGCTTAGTTTGAATTATTGGAATTGAAAAGTGATTATCCACAAAAATAATGACTATTTGTGAAGCAAGAAAGAAAAAGCTCCTTTCATGATTAGACAGTGCATTGGAACTGTAGGTGTCACCATATTGTCTTTGTACACACATATAAAAGCATATACATGAATAGTGTGGCTGATCATAAACAGTTTTGAACCAGTTTTAAGTTAATCAGTTTAGAATCCTGCAAAGATGTGATGGATGAACACATTAATTGTTTTCAGGGTTGTTTTGCTGTAAAATGGTTGAATTATTCCATAGCATTGGAACAGAGACATGATGACAGTCTGTTTTTGTTTATGAAGTGGTTTCTCAAAAATTTATTTTAATTTGCACTATTTTCTTGTTAATTGAAGCTGCTCACAACAGGGACAGAGGTATATGGATTGTGAAGCCAGTTGCATCCTCAAGAGGCAGGGGTATCTTTCTCATCAACCATGTAAGTTGCCCTCAGAGAACTGTCTTGCAGACTAGCAATACGTTCTTCTAGTGCTAACTTGTATTTTGATTACCATCTTGAGTGCTTGTTTTTATGGCCTATTTTATTAAATTTCTTGCTGTCTGGGTAAAGTATGACTTCATTTCATATCTTGTTCCCTATCTTTATGTCCACCATGATGAAGTAAATTACACCTTTTCACCTCACTTGACTACACTTAGTCAAGCAGTTAAGGTAGTTTTTATAGGTACCCCAGTAACTAGTGGATTTTATTATCTGAAACCAAGATTGATTCATGGATTAGGTTGGAATACAAATGCCTTAGTTTTCATTTATGTGTTATACATTTCCTTTTGGGATTTATTAGCAAAAGTGACTTGCACAATTCCAATAGCCCTTTCACTACATTTGATGGTCTTGGATGAATGAGGAAAATGTAAAAGGAAAGAAAAAGGATAGGACAATAAAATGGGGGTGGATGGAATGGAATGGTGTGTCCTCATTAAGGTCTTTATAACGAACAGGTGGTAATAATCCCCCAACATACTTCTACTCTTTTAAACATTTCAAGTCTCAGAGCTTATACTCTGTTGTCATAAACACACAATGCTTAATTTGAGGCTGAATTTTTTACAAAAATTTAAGATCTCAAAGATGGCACACTTCCTAAGAGAAATCTGACAAAAGCTGACTTCTTGGGTTAGCTTTCATGTTTTTTTCCCTTCATGTTTCACAACTTTAAACATTTGGCTATAACCATGTTCTGCAAGTTGTCAACTTACAAAAGAATAACATCCTACTGTCATTTAGATACTAGATATGAAAATATTACCAAAGAGGAACTTAAGAGTAATATTTGAAAAATTGAAAACTGTAAATTATTCATAACATATTTCTACCAATTCAACCTTGTAAAGTTCTATGGTCTTTAAAGGTTAGGCAGTTTGGCATTTAATGTAATATTGTATCATGTAGAAGTCTAGTAGTGATTTCTAAGTGTTTGATAGCAATATGCCTGTTGTATACTATAATATTGCGTACTATTACTGCTAGTATAGAAGGTTATACATGTTACAATGGTGCAGCAAAGTATCAAGTCAAATTTATTTCATATTTTTCTTTGTATTTCTTATAGCCACAAAATTTGCCAATGGATGACCAGTTTATTGTTTCTAGATACATCTCAAATCCTATGTTGGTTGATGGTAAGTTTACTTTACATAATACAAACACTTCTGCATGTATTTTATCTTTAGTACCATTGTCTCACTTTGTTCAGAAGTTTTGATTAGTGTCTATACTGAAGGGAAAGTTATGATTGTACTTCATGGTATGGTCATTGTGGTGCCATTGAGTTATCCTTTGGCAACCGTTCATTATTTCAAGGGATATTTGATGTCAACACATAGTTTTGCAGGGTACATATTTAAATGATGTAATTTCATTTAATGTTACACCTGTGTTACACAGTAAAAATAAGATTGAGAAGGGTCTAAGCTCGCCATCTAGTGCTGTGTTGACTCAGAGCAGAAATATATCCAAGTGTTTCTTGGCAACTGGGAGTGGAACCAATCAACTCATCGTAAAAGATCTGTTGATTACTTGGCTGTAAATTGTTATAACTGAAATGATTTGTGCATACCTTTGTATAAATATTAAGCATTGAGTATTATACTTTACAGTAAACTATTTTGAAAATCCTTATTGTAGCAATGTGTTTTAAGTCATCGCTATTGTATATTTTGAAACAATTACTCTCGTTATCTTTAATTATTTCTTAATTTCAGTTCTGCAAATTAAGGGCTCCAAGTAAAAGCATTTAGCTTTTCCAGCTCTCCTCCACTTTCTTCCTGTGATACTTGTTCCATTTTTGATTTTTAGTCAAGTGGAATTAAACTTACAAAATAAACTCAACATGGACATCACAATTAACATATTCCTTGACATGGAAGGCTAGAAATAAAAACTAAATATATTGGTGTATTATGATAGGCTTTGCAGCATGCCACATTTTGTCGTTTTATACATGCAGTTCTTTCAAGTTACAAATTAATATTTTTACTCAGGGTTCAAATTTGATGTGAGGCTCTATGTTGCTGTAACTTCGTATGATCCTTTGCGGATATACCTGTATGAGGAAGGACTTGCAAGGTACTGTATTTATTGTAAGATGGTATGGAATAACTCATTAGTTTGTAATAGTGATGGAAGGGCAATAGTTTTATGACATATCTCACAGTCCAAATAAATAGCTAGGGAGGGGTATTGTTACCTGGTCTAATACAATGTTTGGAAGATTTTACCTTTTAAGTAGGTTACATCACAGAGCACATTTAAGAAGTTATTTCTCAAAAAGTTGAAATATTGCATTTAAGTGCCTCAACAACCAAATTGACTCTCCATTGATTTCACCCTAGTGTTGATCAGTGTTATACTGCATGATGTAAACCAGGTAAGCTAAGGAGTCCAATCCATGTGCTTTAGTAGCCTTTGTACCAATCACCCATTCAGTTTTCTTTCCTAACAAGAAGTTGTAATCTAACAGATATCAAACATTACTCATTGGTCATATTGGATCATGAAGGAGAAAAGAAGCCTAAATATATGCAGAGAGGTGATAACACATTCCATCTTGTTATTTAAAACTGCTTTTCTGGAGTCAGTGATTACTTTCTCATGTGTTGAAACAGCACCAAATTTACCTTATCAAATAAGATTGTAAAATATTCTAATGTAAGCTAGGTCTTAGGTGGGCTTCTTTCAAAACTTTGGTCTGTAACCATGCTGTAATGATTGTCTTTGTAAATGTACATTTGCATAATTTAATCATAAACAAAAAACTGAATCAAAAATAAATTTAGAAAAGCAACAAAATTATAAATGCAATTATTCATTTTTATCTCAATACATTACATGTATAGAGATATTGTAACAGTAAGTGGGACTCTCTCCTCTCTTAAAAATTTTTCAGCGTCTTCATATAAAGTTCTTTTTCTCTGGAATTTTCAGAGCAAGCATATATCATATAGGCCAACAAAAGTTACTATTTTTTATTCGTGAATTTTATCTCATTCTATGACTTTTTCACCGATTTATGTCCAAATCGGGCCAATTTGGTCTGAAATACAGTTTAAACAACCCATTTTTGCACACGCTCCAAAACTTATGTTTTATGAAAGAGAATAGAATAGAATTGTCTGTCAACAGTAGTGTCGTCTAAGATAGGGTCCTATGTATTATATATTTTATTAACATTTTAAACTTTCATTTGTTGTTTACAGGTAGTTATTAATAAGAATTTTACCAGCTGTGTATGACATTTTATTGCTTTTATTTGCTTTATTTGATGTTTAAATGATTTTTCTTTCTTAAAACAACACTGAGCTGCCGCCCCTACTTTTAGTAAAAAGGTCCGTTTTTGATGATTAAGCCCCGCCCCCAAGTCTGTTTTGTAGCAGATTGGCTATGACTCATGGCAGCTATTGTTAGATATACGAAAATGGCTACCCTCGCGACTAATTTTCTGTATTGTAGTTAGGTACGCCAGGTGTAGTGTATTGCATGCTAATTACATATACAAATTCTGTACTGCTGAATTCTACGTAGTGGATTTAATTTATATTAGGCCTTCGTTTTTGTAACATCCATTTAAGGATAGTACTGGTGTTCAGGTAGCTTTTCAGAGCAAGGGCCATGATAAGTTTGTTTGATTGCCCTTCATGTATTTTGTATAATTACGTATACACATTCTTGTATTTCTGAAGGCTACTTACTGTAGGCCTAGTGCATTTAAAAAAATATATATATAGGCCTAGGCCCCCTAGGTCTATTAGGCTTTCAGTGATAGCCACATTAGCATTGTACTGGTGTTCAGACAGCTTTTCCTAGGAAGGACCAGGGTAAGTTTGTTGATGGGTACGTATAAAAGAGGAGCCGGCCATAGCATCACAACTTTTATAAGACTATAAAAATTGTATAAGGTTATGTTTTATTTATAAGGATATAAGATGAATAAGGTTATAAGAAGTATGTTTAGCTTTCTTTTGAACCTGTAATGTTTGACATCAAATGTACAAAGAATTAAAATAAAATAACAAAATGGAGAGGAACTGAGGTGGCTATTAGGGGAGGAGGAGGCCACCCATCACTTGCATATAAAAACTTGTAATCTTCTTTTACATTATTTTTTCCAAGTCATAAATTCATGAAATCTTCATGTCAGAAAAATTGAGATGGAAAAACGTGGGTTGTTTTGATATCTAGAAGTGGACACAGTTTTGATGGTAGTCACCACTACAGTCTACAGTAACATACAGTAGGTCAATAGGCCTAGCTCTCAAGGCAGGCATCAAGAATATGGTCGAGTTGTTCGCCTCTTCTAATTTGGCCGTTGTCATTGACGTCAAACTATATGACCAAAAAGTCCAACAGAGACTGACGCAAGATGAAGGATACCACATAAAAAACAAGTTCTTAAATATTCTATGACATTACTAAACCTTGCAACGTCGTTCTTTCGACTAACAGGCAATGAGCGCTAAAGGCAAGACTAGCAGGATAAAGTGTAACCTGCAGAGACTATTCGTGGCAGAGTAGCAAAAATGCAAGTTATATATTTGTTGTACCATGATTGATATTGATAATTGTAGAGACAGAGCAAAGATTTGAAATTAGGAATCAAAATTAAAACTTCCAGTATTGAGATACTGCATCATTGATGCTCTTGTTAAAATTAGGTTTGAGCTGAGGAAGGAAAAGTCAGAAATGTTGGTTCACCTGTTTTCACCATATTACTGGATTATATGACTGTGATGGCAACTAAAGTTACTGGTCAAACTGAGGTTTGATTGGCCCTTACATCACCCATCAAAACGTTGAGTCTAGTATGCTTTGGCTGTTCAAATCCAAATTCTTTTCCCTCAATTTGTAAGTGGGCAGCCATTTAGTTGATGCCTAACACTTAAGATCATTGAACATTAAAGATGAAACAACCTCAGGTAAAATGATGCTCAATTCAAGTGTCTTGCTGTTTCTGTGGTGAAAATTAAAATCATGTTAGGATACACAAGAGGCAGTGTGTATAGTACTTACAGTCTAAGGAATGTATTACAAGTTGACAAAGTGAGACAAAAGTGACAAAGTGAGAGAATTTTTTCTGTAACTTGATACTTTTTATGTTAACAACAGGTTTGCAACGGTGCAGTATAATAGCAGCAACAAGACTATTCGCAACACGTGCATGCACCTGACTAACTACAGCCTCAACAAAAGAAGTGATGATTATGTGAAGTATGTCTCTTAATCTTTATGTAAACAGTATGTTTGATTGATAGATGCTTTACTTGCTTATCAAAGTAGTTTGTGAATAGTAGCAAAGAAAAGCATATGGTCTACAATAAATTTGAATACACCTTCTTTGACGATTGGGTTGGATGTTGACAAATTTGGGTTGCTTGCTTGATTGTTGTCAGTTCGTAAGGATTCTGGGTAAACTTGCTCTGGGATTTGGAAAGTATTTTATACGATAAATCCATAAATTGGATATTGAAATAAGTGAAACTACATGGTAATGATGGGTGATGGTAAGTTTCTATTTTGTAACTTTCAAAAGGTGCAATGATCCAGATGTTGAAGACTATGGCAATAAATGGAGCCTTGGAGCCTTATTACGATATCTCAAAAAGCAAGGAAAAGATGTGAAAGGTAATCATTCCTTTAATTTATTTTCAATAAATGGAGCCTTGGAGCTTTATGTTGATATCTCTAAAAGCAAGGTAATGCTTTCCCTTGTTTCTGATTATGGTAGCTAAGGCACTCTGTCAAATGTAACAACAAAAGCCAGTCCTCTCCAGCATCCAGAGTGACGTATGCTGCATTCAGGTTGTATTAATATCATAGGCTTGTCTCACACCAAGCCTCTCCACCTGTGCAGACATAGTATGTCCCATGCCAAGGGAATATATTACACATTTCTTTAATTATGAAGAAAGCAGTTGACCACGTACTGTTGATAGCACTGCTATAGTGCATGCAATATGCTGTGACTGCTAAAGGTTGACATTGCAGGTTACACATGGTTGTGCTCAGCACACTGTCAGATACTATGGCTAACTATAGCTCTAAGCTTTGGATTTCCTAACACTCTTGCTGAGGGTGGTGTTAAATTCAGTCATTGAAATGCAATCACATGGAGCTATGCCTCTCCAGTTTGATGGATTTGGTGGTCACTATTTGGGTCTTTTTTCTGGAATTCAGGCCACCTTTCTATTTGATTCTCACGGACTATGAGAGTAAGTCTCCTTACATTGTCATGACCTCTCTGCCATTTTTCCTTTCGAGGTGAGGTGAGGTTAGGTTACTTAAACAGTATATTTCCTTCTAAAGTACCCATCCATGCAGCTTGTTATCACTGTTTTATTTTATCTTTCAGTTTTATTGGCAAGAATAGAAGAAGTCATCAACAAAGTTGTTATTTGTGCTGAATTCCCAGTTGCAACTGCTTGCAAAATGTTTATGCCCAACAGAGGAAACTGCTTTGGTATGTTACTGTAACAGTATTTTTTTTTTCATTTTTGGTTTTGATTTATATTTATGTTGTTAATGTAACAGTAAATGACAGTGTTTTAGAACTGTTAACCGTTAAAATGGTGTGATAAAAAAGTGTCGGATTACCATGTATTCTGCTCAACTTGTAACTTAACTGTAGTGTGCACAAGGGCTTATCACAAAAGTTAGTATACAAGGTTTACACAAATTCACAATCACCAGCAGACATTATCTATTTTGTCAGCTAAAAATAGCAGTACCTGTATTCCTCCTTCCATTTTCTTTGTAAACCAATTTCCCAAAATTTCCAAATTTTCCCGATATGTGTAAAAACAGTAAAGATAGCTTTTGCTACAGTTGTACAAAGCCAACTTTCCTTTCACTTTTAACTGAATGGAAGCACAAACTGACAACCATTTTAGTGAATTACTTCCATCTGTCTTCCTCTTTCTTGTTTGTTTTTCAAGCCCCATCCATACATTGTACCTAACACCCCCTCGGTGCGTAGTAAGATTGAGTGCTAGTCAGTCTTCACCTATTTTTAGTCAGTGCTAATGCTACAGAACTGTATTGTACCAGTGGAGTTTATCACATAGGAATTAATTTCACATGAAGTAATGTTTTGCAATACTAGAGGTCATTTGATTCATGTTGACATGTGAGTGTTACAGATTTCTTTGCAAAACATAATTAAGATGCAGCGTCACTGATGTTCTTGTTCTTTCATCTGCATCAAACAGAAGACAGGAATTGTTAAACCAGTTTCTTAGTTCTGATGATTGTTAACACTAGTGAGATTTATTGGCAAGGCTAATGTCAGTAATGTTAGTGTTATGTATAATGGAAGCATGTTTAATTTTAATTGATTACAATTACACTGACCTTAATAAAGCTGTTTATCTTTGTCTTTCAGAACTGTATGGATTTGATATCCTTATTGACAGCAATCTTAAACCTTGGATTCTTGAAGTCAATCTGTCACCCTCTCTTGCCTGGTAGGTACAGTTTATAATCACTTCAACCTGTATATCATTCAGTTTTGTGTAGGTACCAACTGTGTCGGTATGTGTGTTTACAAATTAACACTTATAAACACAATCATATAAATACACTTATCTCAATAAAAGTCAGGATAGATACATGTAAAACTTTATATTAAGTTCTGGCAAACATTTGTTTTCAGTGTGTGTTGGTTTATTATAGGTCAAAGCATGTCATAATATTAAGCCCTAAACATAACAACTCAGTAAGCATAGTATCTTCGAATTTAGGTTTGTATTGTTGTATTATCCAGTCAGCAAGAATGGAATAAACACATTCTAAATGTTGATTGTATTCTACAAGACAGTTTAGATAGTTTAGTAAATGAAATGCTTGCAAAGTGAGTGACAATGATCAGATAACATGTCACCTTTTAATACAAACATTGCAACCAAAACAGCACATAACCATAAACATGCAGCTAAAGATGCAGTATTGCAATGTGTTGTTCTCATTCCTTCATAAACTTAATTTATATTTTCAGTGATGCACCGATTGACTTGAAGATAAAATCTCACCTGATGGGGGATCTTTTCAGCCTGATTGGTAAGAGATTAGTACCATTCATTTAGCTGTCTCCTTGTCTATTGTGAACTCAATATACCATTCTTTGTAATGTAATGTAATATAAATACAATCTTATAGAGGGCACTACGCGCGATTCATCTGTGCGCTTTACAAACAATCTAGAAATACAATGACATAAAACATTAAATACAAAAAACAGTAAATACATATACCAACTACAGATATATACAGGAATATGAGATCAAAAAACTATTAAAAGCACTGGTGAAGAGTAAAGCGATAAAACAGATTGACTACAAAATATACAATTTGAATGCTAAACAGTGAAAAATCCAATTGAAGTAAGAACCTAAAAACCAACACGACAGAATATAAAATCTAAAAAATCCTAGAAACCATTTTTATAGTGCTCTTGAAAGAGATGCGTTTTCAGGTGTGAATATTGTAATACAAAATAATACTAAGTTAGTGATTTATTACATGTGCATATCCACCCAGAAGGGTGCTCAAATACCTCAATGACAAAAGTGAACACTATTTGTTGAAGCCCTAAGTAGTCACTGCTATAATATTTCTTGAGAGAGAAAGGTTTGATCAGTTGCCCAATGTATTGAGAAAAAGACTGGATGGTTATGATTAAACCTTAACAGTTACATATGATCCTCAATAAGCTGTTTGATTTCTGTGTTAATGTACCAGATCTATACATTAACAGATGACAGATACAGTATGAAATCAGTATGGTATCAGTATAGATACAGTATGACATCAGTATAGATACAGTATGAAATCAGTATGGTATCAGTATAGATACAGTATGAAATCAGTATAGATACAGTATGAAATCAGTATGATATCAGTATAGATATAGTATGAAATCAGTATAGATACAGTATGAAATCAGTATGATATCAGTATAGATACAGTATGAAATCAGTATAGATACAGTATGAAATCAGTATGATATCAGTATAGATACAGTATGATATCAGTATAGATACAGTATGACATCAGTATAGATACAGTATGATTTCAGTATAGATAAAGTATGATATCAGTATAGATACAGTATGAAATCTGTATGATATCAGCATAGATACAGTATGAAATAAGTATGATATCAGTATAGATACAGTATGAAATCAGTATGATATCAGTATAGATACAGTATGACATCAGTATAGATACAGTATGATTTCAGCGGATTATGACCACAAAATACAGCTTTGAATGATAGAGAAGTCACTATGATGGAGAACAATAACATCTTATACCAGTGAGTGACCATAGTACTGGGTCCATTGTACAACATTTCACCAGTGTCATACATATATGTTTGCTTGTGTGTATATTGTGTCAGGCATGTCAAGATAGAAATGAAAGATATCAGGCTCAATCTTGTTTTGTTTATGTCAGGCTTTCAGGCTCAGGACCCAATGATGAGGAAAGTTCAACAGAGTAAAAGAAATCAAGAACTTGCAGCATCAAGCGTCCTGCGACAACAGGTAATGTTGTGAACTTATCTTACCACTCAAGGGAATGGTAGTTATACTTTCTTGTCTTTCAAGAGAAGCAGCATTTCATGGTAATTTTAGTCACTGTCTTATAAATGGCAGCAATGCTTTGTGACAATCTTGTGAGTGGCAACACTGCAGCATCAAACTCTTTATGAATAACGAAAGAGGAAATCCTGATTTTAAGTGCTTGTCATGCCAGCATCTAATGCAAACTTCACTTTAAATTCTGGGATTACTGAGATGACCCAAAGTCTTAAATATGACATCACATAGCATAAACAGAATATTTGTTACTTCAATGAGTTTTAGCAATAACTTCTTACATGAAACATTCAGTTGACTCCAAAATGGTCTTTGATAAATGTTTCTTCATCCCTGTAAGCAACCATCTGTAAAAGATCTTGTAAAGGAAATTCCTTCAACAGCTGCCTGTGTACTGTAGGTCCTAATGAGCACACATATAATCCATCTGGTTGATGGGTCTTGTCAGTCATCATTTTGTGGCATGGAAAACCTGTATATATTTCTGAACAAAAGAATAATCACACACAACTGTTCATCTCTTATTAGCATTAATCTACATTCATGCCTCGTTAACCTGGACTTGACTGTTTTAGTGTCTGTTAATGAGGAAGTTGGAGCCTAGTGGTTAAAATGTAAAAGATGCTAAGTATGGTGTCTGTATGCAGGAGTAAGTGCAATAAGCATCACAGTAATAATGTTGGTTCAACTTACCAAATAGTCTTGTAATGTCTATGTTTATTGATATCCTTGCATCTGTGTTCATGTCCCTTTCTATGCTATTACCTTTCTCTGTAGATGTAATTACAAAGTGTTTGATTAATTTGTAGTTGCATATTATGTTGCTGTTGAATGTTTCTTTGTAGCTGAATAGGATAGAATGTTTCTTTCTTTGACTCTATGTTGGTTACTGCTCTGTTTTTAGAAGGAGCGTATTGGCTCTGCCTTTGTGGTGAGTATAGAGTAGTGCTCTATTGCTTGCTGTGCTCTCACCAATCTCACACATAATACTTTGCACTGTAAAGCAAAATGCTGTAATTTCTACCCTTTAACCTTGACCTCTTCTTGTAGAATCTAATGCAATAATGCTTTGTAGGGATTACTCTATTTCTATGTATATTGCACAAAAGTAATTGAGGGGAATCTATATCAGTGTTGCAACAGTAGTTCTGCTTATTTGCACCAATGTCAAGTGGAATTACTAATCTTCCAACTGTCTTAATCTTCACATCAGCCCTTCTCATTTGAATGGAAGTGCTGCAAATGGTTATAATTGTTTCCTGGATATTATTTCATTATTCTCATATTAAAGACTTATTGTACAGTGTTTGTCAAACCCATATCAAGCTGTAGACTACTTCATCTAATAAATATTCTACCAAATTAAATCTCACTAACTTGCAATAAAAGTGCATCCAAGTTACTTTTATCTCTCAATTACTCAGCTGCTCAGTTTTCTGTTTGGCCTTTACTTTACATTATACAAGCAGGGGCTTTACTGGCCAGAGATGCATATAGTTATCATTACTTTGACAGACAATTACTAAGGACAGTATTAGCATGATACATTCATTGTGGCCCTCCATGAAGATACACTCATTACTACCAAGGAGAATAACATCTAAATCATTGTAAAACTATGTAGTCAATGCATGTAATGCTGCAACCTTCACTCTGTGCACTTATTTGTTGCTTTTGTTTCCCGTAAGCAAACGTGGTGGAATAATTCCTGCTAGTCTGAAAATGCTGTTAATTCACCACTCCTGATTAATTATACATTAAGTGTACTACTTACAAGAGATACTTGAAGCCTATGTTTTGTTTTACTTTACATCAAGATGTCCATATCATATGCTTTAGTAGCATTGTGTTTGTTGTTAAGTTTTATGATAATAGATGAAAGAAACATTCAGTACCATGCTTCTAGAATTGGATGCTCCTCCATGTTGGTTCTGTAAGATTCAGGGTTCTTGCTGTTCAATTTATAATCAAAGTAAGGTTTGGATGTAGCTAATCTGCTGGTATTACTTCAAACTATCCTGCACTATAACTTCCTAGTAATATTAACTAACATTTCTATTGCTTACATTTTTCAAATTTGTTTCCATTAACATTAATTGATATTGTGTTAGCTTTGATAGCCTGTGTTCCTAGTCTTCTGCTACTAAATAAAAGTCTTACATTGCTTGTTATAAGTAAATGAACAACAAAACTGACTGGGTGACACTTGAAAACAGACAAACTTGAAAACAGCCTAGAAACTTTTGGATGTAATGGGAATCCAAGCAGTGACCTAGAGCTTGTTTACAAGCTATGTGCTGTAGCAAACTGAGCTATCCACCCTGTAGCTGGTGGTGATCCTTATATAGTCATTTAATTACAGGGATGCTAATCAGAATCAATAGTACCTTGCACGTACTGTAACACTACAGCTTCATTCAATACAATCCAGAGGCTGCAGAATGGATCCCAAAACAATTCTTTCTTTCTTTAGTTACATTTGGACAATGGAAAACTGACTAGAAAATTACCATTAAATTGGAAAGGTAGGCATTGTCACCAGCTAATGGCTGTATAGATCTGTTGGCATAAAAAAAAAAAATTAACTCTGAAAATTTGTTCTTCATCTTTGCTGTTGTGAAGTTTCTTGCAGTTGTTTTATATTTTACTTATTGCAATATCATTTGCCAATTGGTCGCCATCAATAGCTTGTCGACAACCACTACTGGACGCCTGCTGTGTTTCATACTTTAGCGTGCCTCCTGGCTATGTGATATGAACTCAGGTCAGACTGCTGAGTAGACCAGCGGTTGAATCAATCACATAGTGATATGAACTCAGGTCAGACTGCTGAGTAGACCAGCGGTTGAATCAATCACGTAGTGATATGAACTCAAGTCAGACTGCTGAGTAGACCAGCGGTTGAATCAATCACATAGTGATATGACCTCAGGTCAGACTGCTGAGTAGACCAGCGGTTAAATCATTCACACAGTGATATGACCTCAGGTCAGACTGCTGAGTAGATCAGCGGTTGAATCAATCAGGTAGTGATATGACCGCAGGTCAGACTGCTGAGTAGACCAGCGGTTGAATCAATCACACAGTGATATGACCTCAGGTCAGACTGCTGAGTAGACCAGCGGTTGAATCAATCAGGTAGTGATATGACCTCAGAGCTGTCAAAATGTGGATATATCATATGTCATGATTTCTCAAGAAGCATAATTTTATGGCTCTTTTACTTCCCATGTGTATGCTCCAAAAGTGTTTAAAAGAAGCATCATGTGTATCCTTCCTAATGTGTTTAAAAAGAAGCATCGTGTGTTTGCTCCTCATGTGTTTAAAGAGAAGCATCATGTGTATCCTTCCTAATGTGTTTAAAAAGAAGCATCGTGTGTTTGCTCCTCATGTGTTGTAAAAGAAGCATCTTGTGTTTCCTACTAATGTGTTTAAAGAGAAAGCATTATGTGTATCCTCCTAATATGTTTAAAAAGAAGCATCTTGTGTTTGCTACTAATGTGTTTAATAAAAGTATCATGTGTATGCTCCTAATGTGTTTAAAGAGAAGCATCACGTGTATCCTCCTAATGTGTTTACAAAGAAGCATCGTGTGTATGCTCCTAATGTGTTTACAAAGAAGCGTACTGCTGGTAGATATTAAGGTTCATTTGTGGTTAGCAGAGATCAAAATGTAGAACCTTCAGTACAGTATGACAAAGATCAGTTTTGAGCAGTCTAGTCACTAAATATCACACTTGATGAGCTAATACTAAACACAGCAGCTATTGACATAGCAGTCTTGACTAAGTGCTTTCTCTACTTGAAAGCTTTCATCAGCTCCATACTGTCTCTGGTATCCATATATTAGGGAGGCCGGTCCGGTCACAATGTAGATCTTGATGGCTGAGCTAATTCAGCACAGGACTTATTTATGAACCCACTGATTTGAATCCCATTTCAATCTCTAATTTTATGGCTTTTGCAAAAGTTGTTATCAACATATAAAACATTAACTTGGTGTGAACAGTGTCTTTGTTACATTATTCTTCACTTCCATTTGATAGAAACAACGTCCTCAGTCTGCCGGTAATGCGAGACGAACCCTGAGTGCAGCAGTGACCAGACCGGGATCTGGCAGAAAGAGTGGCCTAAGCGCTGAGGAGCGACGTGTGGCCCAGGAGAGTAAAGATGAATACCAAAGAAGAGGAGGCTGGATGAGGATATTTCCAACTCCTCTTTCATGGGATAAATATGGGTAAGATAGAGTTCTCTGGAACATTTGTAAGTGTGTTGATGCTATTGCTGTTTAGTTACCACAAAGTAATTTGCATATAGCAGAAAGTTAAAAAAAAAAGTTAAAAAAATATAGGTTAGTCCCTAGTGTACATACACAACACTTGTTAGGATATCGGGAACGTAAATTTCAGTTACTCTGAAGAATAACGATCAGTATGAAGCAGTCTTGGGAGTAATTCTTGCATAAACATTGCGGTCTGTTTTAAAACGGTTTTATGCAGTTGTCAATCAAATATTTATGATGTTTTAAGCTAACTGACTTTTTTTTCCAAACTTTTTGTCTATCGATCTTCTGGGAATAAGATAGTTTGGTACAGTAGTACACTGTGTATGGAGCAAGCTGTAGCTTAATCCTACGATCCTGTCTTTAATTTCGGGTTAGAATTCCTAATTCCTGTGTTAACATATATGGATATATAATCATCGATGGCAAAAACAACTTTTGGATGAATGTTTGTACCTACTTGTAATTATTTGTTAATGAGCTGTATCAACTGAATTTTAACATTTTAATTGAGAATTTTGGGTGTTCTCATATAGCTATTTTTCAGGATGTCTCTGCCAGTTTTGGGTTATGTCAAGCTGTGCAAAGAAGTAAAATAGTCAATAACTTTGGTGTATTTTCTTCATTTAAAGGTTGAAATATATTTTTTTTTTTTTTTTTTTTGCTCCACTTTGGGTGCTGCATGGAGCAACAATTCTCTTCTTTGAACAGGACCTTGGGTTTTGTACTAATTTGGTCATGAAAAGGTCATGGAAAAGTCATGGAAATTGATTTTCCTTATGGTGCAGGAACCCTGTTAGTGATGATGTTATCCTAGTCAATCATAGATGCAATGAACATGTGTGCAATATCCTTTACTTTCACAGTAATTTCCTTGAATGTAAGTCTGGTTATAATCAGATGTTGCACTCACAGCTGTTTCCTGACAGGTAAGATGGTTGGCTTCTCATCATTTGATTGCAGTGTTGCCATTTTAACTCACAACATCAATGTTCTTCTTCAACTTAACAATTCTTCATGTTAATTCCAACATACTACTCATTCATCTATGCTGGGACTGCACAGAGATGGTATTAGAAGTAGTGATGCCTAGCATCTGGGAGGTTTGCTGCTTAAATCTCTGGTCAGCTTAAGTTGATGGATTTTTATGCAGGCACAGAAGTGCACGGTATTCCAACCTGATTAAGTCTTACCAACTGTGAAGCAGATTAAAATATGAGTTAGTCTTACCAACTGTGAAGTAGATTAAAATACAAGTTAGTCTTACCAACTGTGAAGCAGATTGCAATATTAGTTAGTCTTACCAACTGTGAAGCAGATTAAAATATGAGTTAGTCTTACCAACTGTGAAGCAGATTAAAATATGAGTTAGTCTTACCAACTGTGAAGCAGATTGCAATATGAGTTAGTCTTACCAACCGTGAAGCAGATTAAAATATGAGTTAGTCTTACCAACTGTGAAGCAGATTGCAATATGAGTTAGTCTTACCAACCGTGAAGCAGATTGCAATATGAGTTAGTCTTACCAACCGTGAAGCAGATTCAAAATATGAATTAGTCTTACCAACTGTGAAAGCAGATTAAAATATGAGTATTAGGATACAAGCATTCTTAGGTTTGTAATGTTTAGCTGTTAGAGTGGAGATAATGGTATTCCTCAACCTCTCAAGAGGGGAATATAATTGAATACCGATACAGCGTTCAGGATAGGTAATTGATGGGTAAATGATGGCTACATTGAAACTTCTAAGAAGGAATATAATTACATACCAATACAGCGTTCAGGATAGGTAAATGATGGCTACACAGAAACCTCTATGAAGGGAATATAATTTAATACCGATACAGCATTCAGCATAGGTAATTGATGGGTAAATGATGGCTACATAGAAACCTCTAAGAAGGGAATATGATTGAATGCCGATACAGCGTTCAGGATAAGTAATTGATGGGTACATGATAGTTACATTGAAACTTTTAAGAAGTATTAAAAAGCTTCAAAATTGGCTTGCCATGTCTTAGTGAGTAAGCTGTTTTATGTTAAAGGAGATATTTGTAGCTCTTTCTTTGTAATGGCTGTGGCTATGTTGTTGGTGTGCTATCACATGTTTACTGTCTTGCCTTTGGCAGTGTATTGCATTGCATAACATTTGTGATAATAAGTATGTCATTGTGACACTAAACCTGTTATTGCTGTCTTTGCCCAGTATGAGACTGCTTGTTTTTGACTTTCATGCAGAGTAGCTCTCCATGTCAGTAACATCTGCCTGGTGTTACATAATTTGCTTTGTCATTTTCCTTTCTTCATTGGTAGTGTGTCTGAGAAAGAAGGCCTTGCACATTCATTACCATGTACAATAGAATTGCTATGTAAGAACCACATACTGTGATACAACAGTTAGTCCTTTTACTACAATTGATCTGAGCAAATGAAACAGGCAAAAGAGGGCGAATACTCCAGGGTATATGTACTTTTCTCAACTTTAAAAGTTGTTTGTGGTTAGAAATAAAACTTGATTATCTTATCATTAGGAGCTGCAGTATGGTCAAGGTCTGTACCTGTCAGGGTTAATTAATATCACTAGGGGATTGGAACATTGATGTCTTATAAATACTTCGTACAGCTAGGAGCACATTGTCTAATCAGGCAAAAACATCTTTAACTACTAGTTACGCAGTTGTTGTAAAGATAAAACACCCTGCTATTAGAATTGGTTTTATATGAATATATGTAGTTTAACAGCTAATATACAAGAGCTAATATACAACTAACATACAAGAGAACTCATTATAATGTTCACACTCATTCTCCACGCATTGCTTGTAAACCATTGACATAAACACAATGTTGAGGATAAAGCAGCTAGTTGTAGTGTGCCACTACTGTGACACTACTAAACTTAAACAGTGGTTTCATACCACACTATCTGCTATTATCCAAATCTATCATCAAAAACCATATACTGGTCTTAGCCTGAACCAAGACAGAATAATTATTTTGATCAGCTGGTCAAGGTTGGAATGAAAGTTGTTAGTCAAAAGAAATACTTTGTCTGATTGGTCATTATTTTGATTTTTGGAGTTGGTAGAAGCAGCTGCTTTAAACTCATTGTTTTATTTGCAAGCATATTCTGTCACTGTTAATATCACCATTGCAGTGTGCTTTCCAGCACCCCTATCCATGTTCGCAGAGCTTCTTCCTCTCATCATGTACCTACAGCTGGCCTGCTGGTCAGGTCTAGATCCATGTAAGTACTTTAACATTCTTGCATCCATGTCTTTACTGTATTTGTTTCACAAACTACCATAACTTGTCAAACATTGTTCAAATTAATTGCACTTACTTTCTTTTTTACTTAAATTGAAGATGTCTTTATGAAATGTATTAACTTTCAGATGTGAAAGATCAGACCATATCTTCAAGCTAAAATTTCACCAACATGTTGAGTTTTTCTTTCGTGAAATTATGTGAAAAATGGAGCAAGGGGAAGGTCAGCTGCCATAGTGATTGAAACACCAAGTTAAATATGCAATTGATTATAATTTTTATGGTTATAAATTGTCCATTGTTTAAAACAAATTTGCCAAGGACAAATGGTTTCTAGCTAAGTCATCCTTTGATGTCCACTGAAAGAATAGTTTGGTTATAGATATTAGATCTCTTCAATGGCTTTCAATGACCTGATAGATCTGAAGAAACAAAAGTTGACATGAAAGGAGCATTTTAGACTTAAACCACCCTATAGAAGCATCCTGTGCACTAAGGTTTATGGAATTGTCTCACATCAGGTATTGTGTAATATATGTGTGTAATGTCACATGTATCATGTGTGTAATTTGTCATGTGTGTAATATATGTGTGTAATGTCACATGTGTCATGTGTGTAATGTGTCATGTCATGTGTGTAATATATGTGTGTAATGTCACATAAGTAAACACTATTGACATTTGGCCAGCAACTCTACGAGTCACAGCTTCAAGTCAAGTAGGGACTTTGTACTCATTTTACTCATAGTTTGCAATTTCCAATGCTATTTCATCCTTGTTTCTACTAAGAGGAAGCCTAAATTCTACCTTACTGTCTTGTTTTGAGGTATTAAGCTCAATGTAACTGTGCTAAGTGAAGCAGATTTGGAGTGGAATTTGCATTGGCTTTGTGTTGCATTTGAATCTCTGTTAAATAGTAACTCTAAATGGTAGGACATGTATGTTGTACAGGCTATATTCAGATGTATTTAAATCTATGTCTCTGTTGAAGTAGTAACTCTAACAGAAATGGTAGGAAATGTTGTACAGGCTATATTCAGGCACAATTAGATCAGAGCTATAGCTTGATATATTCTATGTCAAAGTAAAATATTCAGTGTAATTAAGCCTTCTTAAGTTTGATTTTAATCTTTGTTTGCAGAAAGGCAAATCACTACTTGCTGCAAGAGTTGCAAGAACGAGAAATAGATGAACACCTAGCCCAGCTGACAAGAAAGTTGATCCCCAAGGACAACACATCAGATAGGAAACATCTGAGAAACAAGATAAGACAGAGATACCCAGCAGTCAAACAAATGCTCAACAGTAAGTAAAGCAAATAGATGGAAAAGGACCTCCTAGATTTACAATGAATTAGCAAAAAAAAAACCTGTGTGTCCTGGGAAAGTTGATAAGGTTCTGAGGAATTGCACATTGTACCTGCTAACAGTGACAGGGCGTATTAATAGTAGGACACTAGTGTAAGAGAGATGAAACACCCCACAGCCTGGGGAAGATTTATTCATATATTCAGTATCATCAACAGATATATAAAAATGTATGAGGAAGCTTCAAATACAAGTATGATAAAATGCAAAACTCCAACCACTATAACTACAAATGTATCTTGCAGGAAGATGTCTCTCTGGCTCTTTTGGGAGGGGAGTAGGGACAAAAGGGGGAGTGGGAGAATGGAAGGGGGGAGTAGGGACAGAAGGGGGCGTGGGGGAAAGGAAGAGGGGAGTAGGGACAGAAGGAGGCATGGGGGAAAGGAAGAGGGGAGTAGGGACAGAAGGAGGCATGGGGGAAAGGAAGAGGGGAGTAGGGACAGAAGGAGGCATGGGGGAAAGGAAGAGGGGAGTAGGGACAGAAGGAGGCATGGGGGAAAGGAAGAGGGGAGTAGGGACAGAAGGGGCGTGGGGGAAAGGAAGAGGGGAGTAGGGACAGAAGGAGGCGTGGGGGAAAGGAAGAGGGGAGTAGGGACAGAAGGGGGCATGGGGGAAAGGAGGGGAATATGGACAGAAGGAGGCGTGGGGTAAAGGGAGAGGGGAGTAGGGACAGAAGGAGGTGTGGGGGAAAGGAAGAGGGGAGTAGGAACAGAAGGAGGCGTGGGTGTTAGGAAGAGGGGAGTAAGGACAGAAGGAGGTGTGGGGGAAAGGAAGAGGGAAGTAGGGACAGAAGGAGGCGTGGGGGAAAGGAAGAGGGAAGTAGGGACAGAAGGAGGCGTGGGGGAAAGGAAGAGGGGAGTAGGGACAGAAGGAGGTGTATTGGGGAATGGAAGAGGGGAGTAGGGACAGAAGGAGGCGTGGGGAAAGGAAGAGGGGAGTAGGGACAGAAGGAGGCGTGGGGGAAAGTATAGTCAGATTCAAGGCAGGAGGGGACAGACATAGAAACCCTCCATCTCACCTTTGACCTTTACTAATAAAATGGTAAATGAATTATGGTCCTTCCTGGTATATATCATTTTGACTGACAATAGGAATTATAACCAACAATGTCTTACTAAACACTAGTGTACACATAACACTGTTCACTCATCAGCAACTGACAAACAGTGTAAGGCTTGAAAGAACCAGTAGCATAGACCTGCTAAAATAGTTTAGTTTTAATTTATGAATCCACTCTTATCATGTTTATATAGAGGTAAACAAGTATCTTACTTTGTCAAGGGGTGTTATACTTTGGTTAATCCCTGATGCCTCCTAGAATATTCAATGTAGCCAGTAATGTTGTATGTATTGTATTCTACAAATAGATGCATTGAAGTAACATCCCATGTAGTCATTGTGCAGGAATTCCATGGATTCTTCTTTAACAGAGTCATTGCTCCCTTGAGAGAGTTGAGTAGCAACTTCCTTTCTGTCGTGCCAACATTTGCAAGTCTCTCCAGGGCTATTCCATTAAGATATTTGTTAGAAAGTAGTTCAGTAAATGATGTTTAATCAGTTGGAATTATGAATCATAATATGGGAATAATGTTGGGTAGGTCATGACGTTCAAATGTAGCACACGTTTCACACCATCTGATGTTTGATAGTATGGGGTATATCTTTTTGTTTGCAACCAATACTCTTCTTCATTCAAACAGATGGTCAAGCTCGGGCTGGCAGTGCCCGTCATGGACTGCCAGAGAAGAAGCCAACCAACCAAAGAGAGAACACCAAAGAAGCTGCTGACAACCACCTCAACCAGAATACAAACAATAAAACAAACACTCTACCCAGAGCTTTCAATCTAAAACAAACTGCAATAATTGTAACCTCTGACAAGAACAAAGGAAAGACCAAAACAACGGCTAATAGTAACCAACCCATAGCAGCTGTGAATCAAAGCAGTACACTCCCTGGAGGAGATGCATCCAGATCGGCAACTTCTAATGGTCCTATCTCAAAACTGGCTCAGGGTCAGTTGCAAGAGGACAATCAATTATCCAACCAAATTGAAGTTCCTGAAGTTCCCCCTGAGAAACTTATACGGGACAGCATTGATGTGCCAAATATAATGATTCATGGCGGTGATTTAACGTAAGGCCTTTTTGTTTTGATGATGGAACTTGTCTTGAAGGTTTTAAAATAAGTACAGTCTTTTTCTTGATTAGAAATGCTAACATTCAGCTAACAATCACAATGAATGGTGACACCAGACAAGGGAACATTGATGTAGTACTACAGGGACTACTTTACTCATATTTCGGATCTGTTCTAGGTTAAAGATTTCTACATAATTACACTGATTGTTTCATGAGAAACATAATATACAACAATGCCAAAGCTAAACGAGATAACAATGTACATTGCAGTTACTGTAATTAATGCTTGTGTAAAGAGGAATTATTTTAAGCTGTTTTTGTTTGAAATATCAACATTGAAATGCTGATCAGTTAAAGACAATTACCATTTGTTTCATTTCAGGTAATTCTACATTTCCATGATTTTCCCTTCTTTAGTTTTCAGTTGTTCTTCTTTACTTGTTTTGAATGTTTATCTTGATTAGTTTTTGAGAGAAGCTCCTTGATGTTGTTATCCCCTTACCTTTAAAGTGCCTGAATGGGTAAAACTATTACAATACCTTAGTCCTATATCTGTAATAAACATTTAACCCTAAACTCCAAATACTCCAGAGGAATAAATTTATGTCCTAACTTCTCCTTTAATTGGAGCCAGACATCAAATGATTTCAAGGAAACCAACATGAATCACTGTTTGAGATTTGTATGTAACATTATTGCATGTGAAAATATGTTAGTCGTATGCTTATTTTTATGATTTTGTCCTTCAGGAAACTTCAAGCAAGGCAGGCCTTTGCAACTTACCTCTCTAGGGTACAACAGAGGTTATTAGAAGAAACTAGCAGACCACCAGAGAAATTAGATGAAGCAGAACAGAACGATGAACAAATGGTAAGTAACTTCTCTCCTCATTGCCTAAGAATTAGTCAAGTCTTGTTTCAGGCCAACTGGTTCTTTGTTTTAGTAACTCCTTTTAAAATTCATAAGCAGTATCTGTTCAATGTAGGGCTGTTAGTTTGGATTATAGACCCAAATGAAACATTGGTGCCCTTGACTTGGTCAGAATTATGAATCCAGGGTATGATTAGTTAATCTGTGCCTTGACCGCCTCTCTACTAATCCATCACATATAGTTTATAGGGACCATTTAGTGTGAAACAAAAATTAAACTTCCAAAGGATGGATATCAATGTTCTAGTCAATGCTATAACATAATACTGAGTTTGACTGGCTTGGTATAGTTGCTTATTAATGCTATAACATAGTATTGAGTTTGACTGGCTTGGTAGAGTTGCTTATTAATGCTATAACGTTGTTACTAAGTTTGGCTGGGTGGGTAGAGTTGCTTATTAATGCTATAACATAGTTTTGAGTTTGACTGGCTTGGTAAAGTTGCTTATTAATGCCATAACTTGGTACTGAGTTTGACTGGCTTGGTATAGTTGCTTATTAATGCTATAACATAGTACTGAGTTTGACTGGCTTGGTAGAGTTGCTTATTAATGCTATAACGGTGTACTAAGTTTGGCTGGGTGGGTAGAGTTGCTTATTAATGCTATAACATAGTTCTGAGTTTGACTGGCTTGGTAGAGTTGCTGATTAATGCTATAACATAGTACTGAGTTTGACTATAACATAGAACTGAGTTTGACTGGGTGGGTAGAGTTGCTTGTTAATGCTATAACATAATACTGAGTTTGACTGGCTTGGTATAGTTGCTTATGAATGCTATAACATAGTATTGAGTTTGACTGGCTTGGTAGAGTTGCTTATTAATGCTATAACGGTGTACTAAGTTTGGCTGGGTGGGTAGAGTTGCTTATTAATGCTATAACATAGTTTTGAGTTTGACTGGCTTTGTTGAGTTGCTTATTAATGCTATAACATTGTTACTAAGTTTGGCTGGGTGGGTAGAGTTGCTTATTAATGCTATAACATAGTTTTGAGTTTGACTGGCTTCGTAGAGTTGCTTATTAATGCTATAACTTAGTACTGAGTTTGACTGGCTGGGTAGAGTCGCTTATTAATGCTATAACATAGTACTGAGTTTGACTGGGTGGGTAGAGTTGCTTATAAATGCTTTAACATAGTTCTGAGTTTGACTGGGTGAGTAGAGTTTCTTTTTTAAATGCAAGATGCACACTAATAGGCTCATTTCCCTTGCTGTATTATTATACGTATAATTTACTTGCACCCCAAGATTTGCATACTTTTGAGAAAATCTGGTTGAAATTTGGAATGAAAAGCTTTATGATGACAGTGATTCATCTACTCACAATTTTAACTTAAATGTTTCTTTGATTCATGTTTAGTCTACCATATTGCATTTCACTGATAATGATGTTATCTATTTTACTAAGGGAAATGAGATTTGTACACTTATGTACTGAAGTAGTTGAAGCAGCTGCTGTCTAAGTTTGTCCTTTTACATTCTTATTAAGGTAATACTGGTAGTGTTTGTAAAGCACTCAAGAATTGATTGAAATCCAAGCAGCTGCAAAAGAGAGACTAAGTTCTTCAAACATGAAGAATTCCTGTTGTGCAAGTCAGCGTGCATCCTTGTAGAGTCTATGGGAATTATAATCAACATTTTAGTGTGACTGAAGGTGACAATGTTGGGAAGGAAAGATCATATTTCTGTTTATGACATATCCACCAAATGAAACTCAAACGGAATTAAGAGGTTTAAAAGGGTCAAATGTAGGACCTGATAGTGGCCTCCAGCATGCTAAGTTAACATTCATCTTCCAAATCTTTCTGGTAGTTTCTTCAATTTTACAGCTCTCTGGAATTAATCTGAAGCAGACATGAAAGTCCTTAAGTTTCCAGGATGGGTTAAAAGTTCAATGTTAGTGCATCAGGGCATGTTACATTTGGCCCCCCATGTCTTCAAATTAGGAGGGTAACAAAGATTCTGCCTGTGGTGGCTGACACATCATCATCGATTGGGTGAACCCAGCTTGAAAAGTGTAGCCTGGGATTATGGCCTTTATATCAGGCTAGTTTGTGAAATAACAATTCTTTAACTAATAGAATCTGATGAAATACCAGGTGGTTTGAGCTTTACAGCAGCCATGCCCCTAAGAGCCATTGTAACATGTTTCCAGTGGTGGGCGATGTCAAGGCAAGGCTCACATTGATGGTATTAAAACGTGATGAATCGGCCCGGCAAGGGCCCCTCGGGAAATCAACCGGTTATGAACCCAAGGAAAGTACATCCTGGTGCAGTGCCAGCTATAGGAGTAACCATTTAATCTTCTAACTAGATATTATTAGAGTAACTGTGTGAACTGAATGTGAGTCCAGGGTACTGACTATACTAACTCTATAGATAATTAGCCCCCCACTATAAGACATTAAATTGATGGAATATTGGAAGTGGGATCTACTCACGATACATACCATTGGAATGGAACATGGGAAAGTAGATTGTTACTTTCTATCACTTGAATATTCTTGAAAAGCTTGAACCAATCACTTTTTTCTTTTATTTAAGGTTAGAATTTTCTCATATATTAGTCTTTTGGTATGCTTAAAGGTGGCATGTTTGTATACCACTATGCTTGTGTGTACATATTGATACTCAAGAAGTACATATGTGTCAAACTATATACATAGAGCCTTTTTGGTGAATTCAAGATCCCACATGTTTTGAGTATAGGTCAAAGGTCATGTGAGGTCAACAGCATCATGCTTAAAACCTCATACTTTTAATACCTCAAGGAGGGCAGCTTAGTTAACCATACTTGTTATGTAACTTTTGCCTGGTAAATACAATGGTGGAGGTTGAATAGTTGAAAGTCTGGAAACATCCTGAACAGGATACATAGTTGATGGATCACATACTTTACAAGTGTGATTCTTCACATTGGGTAGAAGTGTTTTCTCATTGATGGAGGTCAAAGGTCATTTATAGTCAACAAAGGTCAAATCATAATTTCAATGTAGGCTATACCTCAAGAAAGGAAACGCACCGCCTATGGATGCCGATCATTTGTAGAAGCCGCTCATACAGAATGGAACAATTTGCCACAACATATCAGGACTGCATCTTCTGTGGACAATTTTAAAACAAAACTGAAAACTCATCTCTTTACTCAGTAATTCATTGTCTATGTACATATTGTGAGACAATTTTTATTGGACACTTTTTTCTTGTATATACATGTTAGTGCTTTTTTATCCATGGTTATTGCCTTTTGTGTGCTATTTTACTTTTTATCTTTCGGTCATATGCTTCTTCTGCTGTGTGTTTGACTTGTATTCTTTATGTATTTTTTGACCTTTTTATTTGTAAAGCCCCCTGAGACTTCTGTTACGGGCGCTTAATAAGAACTGTTTATTATTATTTATTATTAAGCACACTTGCTGAGATGCATTCTTAGTATGATTTTGGCATAATGATTCCAAAGTTAGAATCATTCTTGCCTTTGAAGAAGATCCTGCTAGGATAGAAAGGTCAGGCCCACTTACTTTTACACTTTCATTTACTATCATGGTAACAATCACAAATATAAAGGCTTATCTCAAACGTGATGGACTTCAGACACATGTAACAAATGGGTGACTAATGATTGTGAATATTGTGTGCTGCAGTATTATATGTATTCAGTATTTTACTTTCTGTAGACCTTTAGGATGATAGACGTTAGCTTCACCATGCAAAATAAACATATCCCTTAAAAAGATTAATACTTATCATTCTGACTTTACTATGTGTGTCTTATGCATCAGCCCTGTGGTTTTTGCATGCTGTCCTATGTATTTTATATATTAAAATATTTCTTCATATCATTTATTTATGTATGCTTTGTCTGTTTCATAGGACTTAGTTCTTCGATTCTTGAAGAGAGCTGCTGGTAATTTGCAGAAACCATTTAAAGTGATTGTACCCAGTAGAAAGCTGCCTATCCATGACAGAAGGAGAATCCTGGCTAAGCAACTGGGGGATTTTGTTCAGATTTACAGTAAGGTAGGACATAATGTGGAAAATGACTTGATCTTGCTGTCAAATAGAGGTGCCCATCCCATTACACATTGGGAGCAACAAAGGTACCCAGCAAAACTGTAACATAAAAAGTGGTATGTTGCATACATAAGACTGCTGTTAGTCGACTCTTCCTTTGTAGTCGATTAATCGCATAACTCCTCTCGGGATTACTGCGATTACTCTGTTACAGTTATGACGTCATCACTCTCATTTTAACATTGCAGAAATAGTCAAAACAAATCTTTATTTGTTCTTTCGTGTCTTAACGCGTGGTGTCTAAATCATGTTAAAACATAGATCTACCAATAAAAATTGTGAACAACTTTCAATCCACATCATTTCTTAAAACCCTTCATTATAAATCAATTTTTTAATAGAATCTACGCAGCTACTACAGTTCTATTAGCACTAATAAAAGCAAACATGCAAACAATGACTAGATGTTACACCTTGTAACGCTGTGAGATTCTGTAGAAGGATCTCAACGTTCTAGGCTAGGCTCTAGCCTAGCGCAGTAGCAGGCACATATTTTTCACACTTGAAATGAAACTACACCGCAATCGACACAATCTATCACAGGGATGTAAGTCTTCCGTATTTTTACGAAAATTCGTTTTTTTTTTTAATTCCAATAAAGTTCCACAAAATTGTACAAATATCAAAGACACAACGCGGCAAAAATGCCTCGCCCGTTGCAGCAAGCTAACTTTAATTTTCACTCATCGATCAACCAAAATACCATTTCCTGTTACACATCGCATTGCACTGTACAACATTGTGTGTGCCATGTGAACATCGTTGCGTACGTGCGAACTTCAAATCGCTATAGCTCATTTCTGTTGTTGAAAAACCTTGCCTAATTCACGTTGATTCGTAACTGCTGGTGCTCGACATAAGTTTCGGAATTAACACTTGTGATATTTGTGAGCGGCTAAATCTACGTGATACGCATATGATAGTCGATATTCGTGATCGCTTTCAAATGTGAGACTGTTTTTTATTCCGGATTTCGCTGCGACGTATTCGTTACTTGGAGCTAGCCTAACATAACGATAGTGTGTAAGTAGTCAGAACTAGTGGTAGGATGTGTTAGCGCTAATACTTTTGAGCTAGCCTAACATAACGATAGTGCGTAAGTATTGAGAGCTGGGAGTAGGATGTGTTAGAACGGCATTCCCCCGGTTTCTCCGAATAGTTTTCCGGTTTTTTTTTTTGGCTACACTTACATCCCTGCTATCAGCCATCCGATAAATGTGAACCAGGCCAGTAATGAATTAATTGTAAAAAGGTTTGAAGAAATGGCAAATACTTTGGCAATCATGAAAGATTAATATGTTGTGATTATGCACAATTTTTAACATTGCTAGGACTGAATGTTGCCCTGCAGAACAAGCATATTACTGACAAGCAAACGCATGAATCTAACCGGAGCAGGTGCTTGTCGATTTTTAACACAGCACAGTGCTAGTGTAGCATTGTGAGAACCTACAGGTATAACTTTGCGATATTTGCTGACAAATTGCTTTAGTGCTGTCTTTTGATAGGTTAGGCTATTTGCAAAAGCAGATTATGTGCTAGCTTACAGTTGGTTCATAGCAACCTTAGGTTTTGAGCGCGATTAATCAAACTTCCAAAGTGTAATCACCACTACTGGGCATTAATTGATAATGACTATCAGCACTAATTAATACATATTGTTTCTGTTAGTATCTTAAAGTATTTCTTTATCATTCCAACTATAAAGATATCAGAACTATTATGGGCTCTTGTAATCATGCTAAGATGGCTAGTTGATCTATTAGACAATTGCCTTTATTGTTGTTTTTTATAGGAAACTGGAGAATTGGCAGCTCGCATGGACACACTTAAAGAAGCAGGTCAAGATACTGATGGTGTAGTCAGTGCAACGAGATTTGACAAATTCGTAGTGGTTGCCAAGTAAGTATGAAGTTTAGAGACTTCTGGAAATCAAATGGTACCTTCATAAAAAAGAATGAAGGAAAATTAGATGAAAAGCAAATATGTCCAAGTAACACAAGAAGTCTGATCATAGAGTGTTTGATAATTGAGTGACTCTAACAAATAGTCTATACAGCATAGTTTATGTGGGCAGTCATGTTTTGACCTGCATTAATATACCCCACTACAGCAGATTACACCACTCCAATCCCTACCACACCACTTAACACCATACACACATGGCTCTCCCACAATGCGTCACTCTATACAAACAACATAGTTTTTGATAATTAGTGACTATAACAAATAACCTATACAACATTGTTTATGGGGGCAATCATGTTTGACCTGCATTAATATACCCCACTGCAGCAGATTACACCACTCCAATCCCTACCACACCCCACTTAACACCAAACACACCTGGCTCTCCCACAATGCTTCACTCTATACTGCTCCACATCATCACTGGCTATACCTCAGACTAATCCATATATAACCTTTAATTCAAGGAATGGCATACATTGGTAATGTACAACCTTAAACATGTGAGGTGTGCTTCCTGTATTTGTCATAGCTATCTTCAGTCTCCTCCAAAAGAGGAATAGAGGTGACCTACCTTTAGTGTATATTTCTACATTGTTCAATGATTCATCATTTCCTGTGGTTTTAATACTACTCTGTACCACTTCCCCTGCTATTCATACCAATCTCTACCCATAGTACTCTTTATAGTATAATTTGACACAAAAGTAGAAGAAATTAGGTGAACTCAGTATTCCAGTTAAAACAATTGTTTGTGTCATCTGAAAGTCAGTGACCTATTTATGGAAAGTAGCAGAAGATGCACATATCCTATTCTATGTAGTATATTATTTGTATGCTGTTAGTACTAAGCAGATGACTTAATCGCTACCCATGCTATTCTATGTAACATATATACCTGTTAAAGATATTATTTGTATGCTGTTAGTAACATGCAGATTACTTAATCGCTACCCATGCTATTCTATGTAGCATATATACCTGTTAAAGATATTATTTGTATGCTGTTAGTAAAATGCAGATTACTTAATCGCTACCCATGCTATTCTATGTAGTATATATACCTGTTAAAGATATTTTTTGTATGCTGTTAGTAACATGCAGATTACTTAATCGCTACCCATGCTATTCTATGTAGCATATATACCTGTTAAAGATATTATTTGTATGCTGTTAGTAATATGCAGATTACTTAATCGTTACCCATGCTATTCTTTGTAGCATATATACCTGTTAAAGATATTATTTGTAAGCTGTTAGTAATATGCAGATGACTTAATCGCTACCCATGCTATTCTATGTAGCATATATATACCTGTTAAAGATATTATTTGTATGCTGTTAGTACTATGCAGATGACTTAATCGCTACCCATGCTATTCTATGTAGCATATATACCTGTTAAAGATATTTTTTGTATGCTGTTAGTAACATGCAGATTACTTAATCGCTACCCATGCTATTCTATGTAGCATATATACCTGTTAAAGATATTATTTGTATGCTGTTAGTACTATGCAGATGACTTAATCGCTACCCATGCTATTCTATGTAACATATATACCTGTTAAAGATATTTTTTGTATGCTGTTAGTAACATGCAGATTACTTAATCGCTACCCATGCTATTCTATGTAGCATATATACCTGTTAAAGATATTATTTGTATGCTGTTAGTAATATGCAGATTACTTAATCGTTACCCATGCTATTCTTTGTAGCATATATACCTGTTAAAGATATTATTTGTAAGCTGTTAGTAATATGCAGATGACTTAATCGCTACCCATGCTATTCTATGTAGCATATATACCTGTTAAAGATATTATTTGTATGCTGTTAGTACTATGCAGATGACTTAATCGCTACCCATGCTATTCTATGTAGCATATATACCTGTTAAAGATATTTTTTGTATGCTGTTAGTAACATGCAGATTACTTAATCGCTACCCATGCTATTCTATGTAGCATATATACCTGTTAAAGATATTATTTGTATGCTGTTAGTACTATGCAGATGACTTAATCGCTACCCATGCTATTCTATGTAGCATATATACCTGTTAAAGATATTATTTGTATGCTGTTAGTACTATGCAGATGACTTAATCGCTACCCATGCTATTCTATGTAGCATATATACCTGTTAAAGATATTTTTTGTATGCTGTTAGTAACATGCAGATTACTTAATCGCTACCCATCCTATTCTATGTAGTATATATACCTGTTAAAGATATTATTTGTATGCTGTTAGAAATATGCAGATGACTTAATCACTACCCATGCTATTCTATGTAGCATATATACCTGTTAAAGATATTTTTTGTATGCTGTTAGTAACATGCAGATTACTTAATCGCTACCCATCCTATTCTATGTAGTATATATACCTGTTAAAGATATTATTTGTATGCTGTTAGTACTAAGCAGATGACTTAATCGCTACCCATGCTATTCTGTGTAGCATATATACCTGTTAAAGATATTTTTTGTATGCTGTTAGTAACATGCAGATTACTTAATCGCTACCCATGCTATCCTATGTAGTATATATATACCTGTTAAAGATATTATTTGTATGCTGTTAGAAATATGCAGAAAATTACTGTAAACCTCCTAGGTAACTCTCCTAAACCTCTCTGTAAACCTCCTAGGTAACTCTCCTAAACCTCTCTGTAAACCTCCTAGGTAACTCTCCTAAACCTCTCTGTAAACCTCCTAGGTAGCTCTCCTAAACCTCTCTGTAAAACTCCTAGGTAACTCTCCTAAACCTCTCTGTAAACCTCCTAGGTAACTCTCCTAAACCTCTCTGTAAACCTCCTAGGTAACTCTCCTAAACCTCTCTGTAAACCTCCTAGGTAACTCTCCTAAACCTCTCTGTAAATCTCCTAGGTAACTCTCCTAAACCTCTCTGTAAACATCCTAGGTAACTCTCCTAAACCTCTCTGTAAACCTCCTAGGTAACTCTCCTAAAGATCTCTGTAAAACTCCTAGGTAACTCTCCTAAACCTCTCTGTAAAACTCCTAGGTAACTCTCCTAAACCTCTATGTAAAACTCCTAGGTAACTCTCCTAAACCTCTCTGTAAAACTCCTAGGTTACTCTCCTAAACCTCTATGTAAAACTCCTAGGTAACTCTCCTGAACATCTCTGTAAACCTCCAAGGTAACTCTCCTTAACATCTCTGTAAACCTTCAAGGTAACATCTTGTGACAATCTCCAGATGTCTTCTGGTACAAGTCACAACAGAAGCATCATGTTTCACAACCCTTCCCCTTCTTTTCTCTGCTTATACCTAGTAGTAGTTGTGTTTCATGTGTAGATCAACAAAGCCTTGGAGTTCTCTTCAAAGTAACTCAACCCACTAACTACTGGTAGATATGCTATTGAAGTAATATTCAATCCGATTATCGCTCACATCTTGAAGTCTCAATCATTCTGCGCATCTGTAGAAAGCATGTTAGTAGTAGGATTGACACATATAAGGTGTGAAAATTCACAATGTAGCCTTTCGAGTCAACACAAAGATTTCACATTCAACAAATTGTATTATTAGAGCCTGTACTACATACATAACAATAGATAACCATTAGTGTGAACATGAACTTTAAGACAAGCTAGATCGCAGATGAATCATACCGGTGGACACATGGCTGCCAAAGTTTTGCTGTTATTGTAATGTAGCTTCACATTTATCAATCCAGACATTTGTTGTATGATTTGCAAAGTATGCTGAAAAGAATTTTCTTCTTTTTTTCAAAGTGAGGGAGAATTGGAGGAAATATTGACAATGTACACAAAGCAAAATAAGTCTGCTAGTATTTTCCTTGGAACCGGCACCAGTGGCAAACCAAGCACAGGAAATGCCATCGGTGGTGGCAAAGCTGCCATCGAAAGAAACATTGAAGACAAACCCAAAGGTAAGCTTGTCTCTCAATTAATTAGCTCAGGTTTAAAAAATTATATGTATAACACACTAAGCATTAAGATATTCCACTTCCTGTCAATGCAAACACCTATATCGTAGTGCTGTAGAACAGAACTGACATACATCAATGTGATGGCCTTTAAAGCTACATAATAGCAAGTAGCCAAATGTCTCTGACAATTCTCAAACAATTCAAGTTCTCTTAAATGATAGTATATAAGCATTTCAATGCAAATCTTGCAAATAAGGTCTTAATAACTGAAATAAGATTTGGAACATGAAGGAAAGTAAGATATGATCGATCAATTTTCTGACTTGTCAGGTTCATTAAACATTGTGTTATTCAAGTCAGGGGATAAATGTAGCTTTTTTCACAACATTAGTTGCATTATGACTACAGGTAGACAAAATGGACATTATAGGCAAAAACAATGTAGTAGCGTATAAGAAGCTGACAGTGTAGAGTTCTTCGTTTGTTGTAGCTAAAATTGGTGGTGATGATGGTCCAAAGAGTAATGTTGTCATCAGACCTCACTCCACTCCTAATGTTGAGGAGGATTGCAATGGATCAACCAATACAGGTGGCAGGAGGCCATTCTCTGCCAAAGCAGTGCATCTAGACCCAGGTAGGTCAAACATTCATTAATAATCATCTTTTTGCTACAATTTCTGATGTAAACTATACAATGTCATAAAGGTACACCAGGTCAGTATTAATGAAAGCTTATTTTGTCAAATCCATTTGTTACAGGAGGATCTTTAAAATGTTATGTATACTGTAGTATCCGTTCTTACCGATATGAATTTAAGGTATTTCATTAATCCTGTTACCTGCATTGATAGCAAAAGATTTCAGCTATATTTTTGTCTGAGAAGTTGTGTGTTTAATTAATGTGCTATTTATTTAAGATGGGTAGGAATGTCTTAAATTGACTGTTTGACGTATGACTGTCCTGCTAGTGGAGGTGATTTCTGATTAGCTTGCACAAGGTCTACAGTGTGTTAAATTATAGTGAAGCCCAACTCTAGTTGCATAAAGCAATGAATCATCACTATTAACATCCTAGAACAACTCTAACCATTAGAAGGTTTGAAACAGAGAAGGAAGTAACTTTTCAATGTTCTGCATAGGGCTTGTAGTGTATCAGTTACTTTTTTCTGCAGATAACCATTTATGGTGAGTATTAAAGGTTTGGGCCCTCATGCAGGTCACTATACCTAGCTTGAGCAATGTGCAGTGTAAGCCGGTAGGTTGATTAAGCCTAACGCCTCTAAGGGCCCTCATGTAGGTCACTTTACCTAGCTTGAGCAATGTGTAGTGTATGCAGGGCCCTCATACACGATATTTGCAAGAGTGAGCTGAATTTCTGGCTGTGATCAGAGCATGCAGTACATCAGTGAAATGTGAAAAATCTGCATTCCATCTAAACATCTAAAACGAAATTGTTTAATATCCTCCTAGTCATGGTACATGTATTTGTTATGATAGTTACCCATAGAAACAGGCTACAGACAAGATCAATAAATGTTAACTGTGATGATGTCACCACTCATGGTACAAACAGCAGCTTTAATGGTTCAACGTTCATGATAGTTGTAAACGTCAATTAATCACCAGTGTGAGAATAAAATATGCATATTTAGCTGCATGGCAAATTGTTTATTATGAGGAAAGTTTAATAGCAAATGGTGTGGTTAGTCAGTGTCAAAATCTGTTTATATAAAGAAAGGTGTGATATATGCAAAGATTGTATTGATTTCATTGTATACCCAGGAAGGCTAAACATCCTCATACTGATATATATAGTAGTGATGACTAACTCTATCCACTGTGTACCTTGAGTGCATGCATTGAAGGGGCATGGGTCATGAAATATAGTATGATTAATTTATTGTATTTATAACAGAGGGTTGTTAATATGTTGTTCCTGTTATTCAAATCAGTCCAGCACAAATACATTTCAGCTGGTTGGATTATTCTTACAAAAGATGAATGATGTCAAGAACAGCAATTACTTTTCATATGTTTAAGTTTTAACAGCAATCTGAAGCATAACATTAAACTACAAGCACTTTTCATAGCAGGTGAGCAGGTGCATTTATAACTTATTGTGTTAAGAATCTTTCACAGCAGATGTACGATGGCTGATCATCAAAAGAGATTAGGCATCAAGCACCTCTACAGGTCAAGTACTATGACCTAGCTTTATATGCAAATTTGAAATAAGGCATCAACATAGCCTGATTTGAAAAGAGGGCAGGAAGGACTTGAGCATTGTCAATTGCTTGTTTCTTCATCTGTGCAAGCAGTCAGCTAGTAATAAGCCTAGCTGCTAGATATGTTGTAAAATATGTGAATGATCTGTTGGTTAACGATGTCTTCTTAATGCGCTGTAGGCAAAAGCCTATCACGACAGTCGGCAACTTATGGTGGAGCCCGGGATTTGCCAGACAGTTACAATTTTCAGAGCTTTCTTATGGAGATCAAAGAAGTTATGTCTTTTATATTATACTCCAAGCTAGCTTACATGAATCATGATCATCCATTCTGACTGGTGGGATTCTAGTTGTTTGTCACTCAGTCCTGATGGAAGATTCTGGGGTGTGGGCCTAAAAGTTTATGAACCCCATCAGAAGCTGTTTAATAATTGTTGATGAAACACACAACCACTTGCTACACAGTAAGATCCTTGTTTATAATGTTGCTTAAGAAATAACACCAGCTCCATTCATTTTGACTTTCCTGTAATATGAGATCATAACATCACCAGCCTAATAATGCCAAAGGAAGTTCATTTCCTGTTAGTAATTGTACTCTTTTCAATGTATAACAACTTGATTGCTTGCTTGAGACGTGGAGAAAGTATCATGTACACACCTTGTATTCAAAAGATTATTTTCTTTACTTGATGTGATTTATTTCTGCATTGACACTAGAAATAAAACAATCTAAAAGATAAAACATGGCGAGTGAATATTCCCCGTTGACATTTATGGTCCAGCAAATTGATGTCTTTATTCTACATAACGCATGGTGTGTCACATAGTCAGTGTAGTTGCCAACATGTGTCCTTCTTTCTGTTGTTTTGAGAAGCAAACCTTTTTTTCATTATGTTTCCGTTTTTGTAACAGATTTCAAATTTATTACAGACCCATATGAGATCATATGACCCAACTTAGGTAGCAATTCAGACAAATATTTGGAACTTTTGCTTTTTTTTTTTTTTTTTTTCATAAAGGCATATACTGTCAGCAGTGAGCTGGATGAAATATGCAACCAACTGTAATTTATAAAGACATGAACAATGCTCCCTTATCTCTGTTTGTCTCAGTGAGGAAGTAATGAAGGAGTTGACATTTGATACAGATTCTCATCTTTGTTTTAGTCTGTTGTTTCTAGTAATTCCTGTCTTAGAACACCCACATGCCCTCCTACGCAAGAAAAAATGTCAAACTCTACAATCTTCAGATGATTACTGAGATTCTGGGAAATGAGGAGATTAAGTTAAGGTATAAACATGAGAAAACAAAATGGGATTTTGCAAATGATATAAGTAAAATGATCTCCTACATTACAGGTAGTCTGTCTCCATGGATATGTGAATATAGAGTTATAAGTTTATGTACAATGTCATAGTAACCCAGTCAGTTCTACTTCATAGTAGAAAGCTTTTATTTATGAACACAAGCTTTGTTTGATGTAATACATTATTTATGGCATTTTTCTTCATCTTGTTAGGTTTATGAAACTTATGCCGTTTCTCCTCCCTCCTTCCCAACAATGCTAGGCCACTGTTTCACAGTCTCTTTTCTCAGATTTTGTTTGTACAAGAAATAAGGTACACACCAGAAACATGTTTTCACCTTTATATTAAACATACTTTGATTCAGTATTAGTATTGTCTACTGTAATATTTACATCAGTTTTTGTTTTGTTATGCTTTAGAGAGAAACTTACACTTTCTTTCTGTTTTATGCTGCATGTACACAGGAGGTGGTTCAGGTCAGCCTGTTTCAGCACTAGTTTACAAAGATCCTTCCAGTGGTGTACATATAGGTATCAAAGTTTTGTTGCAATGTTTCTCACATTAATGACACTAACCAACTCAGCACCCAGACTCTTCTCAATTGGAGGAGACTTGATTGCAGTTTTGTCAAAAGTGCACCCATCAAGTAAATAAATCTTATAAATGACAGTAACTTGATTTTCCTTCTAAAGCATCCATGGTTCTTTTCATGTTGGATATTGTTATTTCAGTTTCTATTGCTCTCTATTGATAACCCACAGGTTAATTTACACATCCCAATAATCAACTTTTAATTATTTTATCCAATGGTGGAGGCTGAGTTTAAATCACTTGTTCCATCCAATTAAGTAAATTTGTGCACTAAGTGCATAATGCTATCTGAGTTTCAAGATTACTAAAGGAGTACTCTTTTCATTCATTAAATGTATCCATTGTCCCTTACGCCCTCTTCTGCCTATGTTTTGCTGCTTTACCCTTCCAAAATTTGCTTCTTTCACAGGCTGCAACCCCCCCCCCCCCCTGCTTTATTGCTAAGGACCCAGAGCGCCATCTGGTTGTGTCACTGCGGTAATAAATCATGTATAAATCTCCTTAAAAATAGTACTCTTCTTTTATTTCTGTTTTTGCAATGTACTTAAATTGACTGTTTCAGCTATAAAAAATAACAGACACATCTCTGACACTAGAGTGGGCGGTCTAGTCATAGCCATACTTTAACTTCTATGGTAGAACATCTTTGGATAGCATCCAACATAGTACATCTAAATATTTAATGCATTCTAAATAAAGTAAGTTCTGAAGTCATAAGAGTCTTATATTTACTAGAATAGATATGCCAGCCACTTTTTGCCAGGGACATTTTACAAATGACAAAATAGGTGCAGAAATACACTCAGGACTGGTAGCAGTGGTGTTTAATGATAGACACAGTACATCAAAATTAATAATGTACTTTCCAGTTGACTCTTTAGATTCCCCTTGCATGATGATAGCATATTTGTTGTCCTTAATGATAAGAACTTAATGCTACAGTCTACATACTCTGTGCTAGGGATTTATCAGGGTATGACATGTTTATTGGTGAGGACAGTTGGTCTTTAAACCTTAGTTTTCATGGCAGATAACCTCCTAAGGTTAATAAGATATTCAGGTAAGAAAGGAAAGCCTTGTTGCTCCCAGATTGAATAGTAAGATTACATTTTGCAGATTGCTAATCATGGATTGATATTTTTCAGCATTACTTGAGTTTGAGTGGTGTCTTTGCTGACATGTATAAACATGAAATAGTATTAGCTTACACAATGGAGGATGTAACAGCTCCAGGGACTAGAGGAATGATGGATGTGATCAAGGAATTTGCACTTCTTAAGGTGCAATCTATAGGCCTCTTGTCATGTGCGAATGTTTACAACATGATTACCAAGCCAATCATGATTGGATTTGGGTGAAGGATGTCAGGGTTCATGTCAGAAAAATTCCAGTGTTGAAAGAGGCATCATTTTTTTCATCTATAGTATGCATCGTGCAGTGTTTGTCTAATGTGTGATGTAGTTCAGTTAAAGTACAATGCACAGTATTTACCAGCAAGTTTGTAACTAAAATTAACCCAATCACATTATTTTATGCATCTAGTTATAGCCACACTTTCAATTGCAAATATCTGTATGAAATGATCTTTTTTGTTGCAAAAGTTGACAAAGGAAATGCATTCTATTGTTCATTGAATTGAATTTTCCTTTTGGTATGCCCAGTGATGATAATAAAGTGTTTTTTGTGTCTTAAATTATGCCCTTGTCTCCATTCTCCTGCAAATATATAATCTGGTAGTGAGATGCCTGAGTGAGAAGGGCGAACATCTCAGGGTCATTAATACATTGTACTTGCACAGTAAAAGTCATGCTAGGAGGCTACAGTGTATCGAGTGTGTGATGCCTAAGTGAGAAGGACAAACAGGGTCATTTATACATTGTACTTGCACAGTAAAAGTCATGCTAGGAGGCTACAGTGTATCAAGTGTGTGATGCCTGAGTGAGAAGGGCGAACATCTCAGGGTCATTTATACATTGTACTTGCACAGTAAAAGTCATGCTAGGAGGCTACAGTGTATCGAGTATGTGATGCCTAAGTGAGAAGGGCGAACATCTCAGGGTCATTTATACATTGTACTTGCACAGTAAAAGTCATGCTAGGAGGCTACAGTGTATCGAGTATGTGATGCCTAAGTGAGAAGGGCGAACATCTCAGGGTCATTTATACATTGTACTTGCACAGTAAAAGTCATGCTAGGAGGCTACAGTGTATCGAGTATGTGATGCCTAAGTGAGAAGGGCGAACATCTCAGGGTCATTAATACATTGTACTTGCACAGTAAAAGTCATGCTAGGAGGCTACAGTGTATCGAGTATGTGATGCCTAAGTTAGAAGGGCGAACATCTCAGGGTCATTTATACATTGTACTTGCACAGTAAAAGTCATGCTAGGAGGCTACAGTGTATCGAGTATGTGATGCCTAAGTGAGAAGGGCGAACATCTCAGGGTCATTTATACATTGTACTTGCACAGTAAAAGTCATGCTAGGAGGCTACAGTGTATCGAGTATGTGATGCCTAAGTGAGAAGGGCGAACATCTCAGGGTCATTTATACATTGTACTTGCACAGTAAAAGTCATGCTAGGAGGCTACAGTGTATCGAGTGTGTGATGCCTAAGTTAGAAGGGCGAACATCTCAGGGTCATTTATACATTGTACTTGCACAGTAAAAGTCATGCTAGGAGGCTACAGTGTATCGAGTGTGTGATGCCTAAGTTAGAAGGGCGAACATCTCAGGGTCATTTATACATTGTAATTGCACAGTAAAAGTCATGCTTGGAGGCTACAGTGTATCGAGTGTGTGATGCCTGAGTGAGAAGGGCGAACATCTCAGGGTCATTTATACATTGTACTTGCACAGTAAAAGTCATGCTAGGAGGCTACAGTGTATCGAGTATGTGATGCCTAAGTGAGAAGGGCGAACATCTCAGGGTCATTTATACATTGTAATTGCACAGTAAAAGTCATGCTTGGAGGCTACAGTGTATCGAGTGTGTGATGCCTGAGTGAGAAGGGCGAACATCTCAGGGTCATTTATACATTGTACTTGCACAGTAAATGTCATGCTAGGAGGCTACAGTGTATCGAGTGTGTGATGCCTGAGTGAGAAGGGCGAACATCTCAGGGTCATTTATACATTGTACTTGCACAGTAAATGTCATGCTAGGAGGCTACAGTGTATCGAGTGTGTGATGCCTAAGTGAGAACGGCGAACATCTCAGGGTCATTTATACATTGTACTTGCACAATAAAAGTCATGCTTGGAGGCTACAGTGTATCGAGTGTGTGATGCCTAAGTGAGAAGGGCGAACATCTCAGGGTCATTTATACATTGTAATTGCACAGTTAAAGTCATGCTAGGAGGCTACAGTGTATCAAGTGTGTGATGCCTGAGTGAGAAGGGCAAACATCTCAGGGTCATTTATACACTGCATTTGCACAGTAAAAGCAAACAGATTAGCCTTATAAACTAACAGATTTTATGATTTTGTACCACCAAATTCGCAAATGCCTCTAATGAAATAAATTAAGGAACTAAAAATATCAAGCAGAAGTGTTTCTGTAGTTTTGGATGTGTTCAAGGCCTTTGGTATGCAGATCAAGGAACATCAACTCTTCTAATTAAGGATCAGCAAGCTTTGCAAATTATACCTGCATCTTTTCAGAATTGGGGGGGGGGGGGAAGTAACTTTGTTATATATATTTTCAATAATCTTCAACCCTTATCCTAATATTAGTTACTATTTCAGTTCAGATCATATGACTGAAAGGTTAATTGCTCTCGCATTCTTCATAGGAAATTGTTGAACTTTTCCAGAAATGTGTCACTATATCAATTGAAAGAAATAGGACCCAAGATAACCAAAAGATTACTGAGTAATGGCAAATCCCTATGTTGGTTTAATGTAGCTTTGGCAAGTTGGTCTTGTTATTGAATGTAAATCAAACACATTATTTACCTTAATTGTGAATACATGACTTCCTAGTATTGTACAAAGCTACTCAGAATTTTACATTGACAATCCAGTTTCTGGATATTTGGTAATATTCAGGAAGAAATGGAACTTAGGTCTTTCCAACTTGTTTGATTCCATAATAGTGCCAACCTGATTTCACATGATCCAGTGATGGTGACACCCAGATACATCATGATCCAGTGATGGTGACACCTAAATATCTCATGATCCGGTCATGGTGTAACCCTGTAACATCATGATCCAGTGATGGTGACACCCAGATACGTCATGATCCAGTGATGGTGACACCCAAATATCTCATGATCCGGTGATGGTGTAACCCAGATACATCATGATCCAGTGATGGTGACACCCAAATATCTCATGATCCGGTGATGGTGTCACCCTGTTACATCATGATCCAGTGATGGTGACACCCAGATACATCATGATCCAGTGATGGTGACACCCAGATACATCATGATCCAGTGATGGTGACACCCAGATACATCATGATCCGGTGATGGTGTAACCCTGATACATCATGATCCAGTGATGGTGACACCCAGATACATCATGATTCAGTGATGGTGACACCCAAATATCTCATGATCCGGTGATGGTGTAACCCTGTTAAATCATGATCCAGTGATGTTGACACCCAGATACATCATGATCCAATGATGGTGACACCCAGATACATCATGATCCAGTGATGGTGACACCCAAATATCTCATGATCCAGTGATGGTGACACCCAGATACATCATGATCCAGTGATGGTGACACCCAAATATCTCATGATCTGGTGATGGTGACACCCTGATACATGATCCAGTGATGGTGACACCCTGATGCATGATCCAGTGATGGTGCCACCCTGATAAATCATGATCCAGTGATGTTGCCATCCTGATTTCTCATGATCGGTGTTGATTCCACCCTGATATCTCCGGATGAGTGATGGTGACACCCAAATATCTCATGATCCGGTGATGGTGCAACCCTGATACCTGAAAAATATCTATAGATGAATGTTTTTGATTTTATATTTGGTATGATCTATATTCTAGAGTCTAGACTAGTGTTGCTACGATAATCGTTTTCAATATCGGTATCGGCCGATATTTGCAATATCGGCAGCATATCGGTATCGGTAAAATTTTGCCTAATTGCCGATAACAGCAAACCGATATTGAACTTTTCTTTTTAACAGCAGAGCTACTCCTTTATACTTGCAATGATCTGTTAATCTGCCCAAGACGATCCATTTCTTTAGCGTCAGTTAAACTCAGATTGATTTTCGATTAATATCCATGGAAACCTGACCCTCCGTAACCTCTAAAAACATGTCTACGGCGCGCGAATATAACCAATGACCTTCGTGAACCTTGGCCTACACACAGCATCAGTGCAGCATTATACACTGTACTAACAATTCATTTCTCAAAGGCCTCCGTGAAAACCTTGAACATGATGTATAACTGCACAGTTCAGCAGTGTTGGAAAACCTTGTTCAATTTCCCGCGAACACAAAATACTGACAACTTTTTTTATTTAAATTGTCACGAAACTGATAAATTTTAAAATGACAAGTTAGAGTACCTATATAATGTTATAAAATGAAAAGAGATTTAATCTGTCTTTCAATCTGTGCAACTTACAAACCTTCCGATATTATGAAACAAACAACGTTCAGCAAAGCCTTTTTTCTAGACTGCCGCCTAACAATGAATAGCGTGCACTATGCGTACATTTTTACAACTGCAGTGTTTAACCCTATACCCAACTACCACGGTACATGTGCTGCAAATTTTCCCAGGTACCTTCCCAAACAACTGTGAGCTCATCCCCTGTGTAACACCTGTTTCTTAACATTTTTTGCACGTTGCCAGGGAACTTTTTAGTTACGTGAGATCCGTAACCGCCGAGGTGGTTAGGCTATTTGCCATACACTTAACTATGGTAGGATATTATTTTTTCCGTATTTTTGGAAATCCTAGAAAATACTTTCTTTTCCCCCGCTTAACAACAGATGTGGTCTTACGGTATATTCATAAATGGATGCACTAGAGCCTTGTTTACATGACATTAGTTGCATTTAGTACGATATGCCAGTTTTGTGTGAATTTTTCGAGAGTAAAATTGCTCGATCTTTCGTAATATTTGAAAGGTGTACCACCTTACTTTCCGTACACAATTGGTCATTTCTCTACTGATTTTCAGTTTTTTTTTCTCTATACGGTCAAGTGAATAAGTTGTACATAGAGTATAAACTCAATAAATTATAACTTTTACATTGTGATCGACAGTTCGTAACCTAATTAAGATGCAATTTTGCAAGCATACGTTAACACTGTAAGCAACTTGTAAGTCTTTACAATGTTAAGGCTCACATTTACTGCGTCCAGTTTATTTTGTCTGTTAAAAAATATCGGTATCGTATCGGTATCGGACCGATATTGGGATGATAATATCGGATATCGGCCAAAACCGATATTGGTGATATCGGCGCAACACTAGTCTAGACCACTTCATTGTTTTTAGAGCCTTTGGATAACAAACATCAGAGGCAAAGTCAAATGATATTGACTAAATCTACTCAGGTATAGTTAATTCTTGGCCCACTGATACATCAGAAGATACAATGATACCAGCGTTTACCTTTTTCAACATTCATAACAGTCCCTACTAGTGTTCGACCGATAATCGGTTAGATAATTGGCATCAGGCCGATTATCAGACAATTGGTAAATAATCGGCATCTGCAAAATCCAAAATATTTGGAACCGATAATTACGTTCCACATAAAGGATTGTATTTTTCCGCATTTTTGAATCACCACAACCACAACGGGAGAAAAATGTAGATCGTTCGATTCAACGCTATTCGTAGCCGTGGAAGGTGTGCTAATCAACCGTGTAACGGTATCGCAAGTCCCTCATGCGAGTTTGTACTAATGCTGCTCAATCTACTATCCAGTTTTGGCAGTTAACATCATGCAGTATACCCCCGATAAGCTTAGGGGGACGACTTAAATATTTTTTTTCATTTCGCTTCTTGCATCTAACAAAACCTCCTGTTATCATGATTAACGATTGATAAGAAAGATTAATTGTCTTGACTAAATATAAAAACGAAATCAATATACTTTTGAACCACTTACCGTAGGTGAAAACTTGAAAGTGAAAACAATAATATTAGGCTTTGTTCATTGTGAGTTCTGTGTACATTAGGCTAGTCTGGCTAGAGAACGGTTGAGCTTCAGAACTGTTCAGTTTGAAAATGTGCCCAAGATTTTACCGATGGCATAAAAGGATGAAATCAAGGCGCCAACTTCTCCTAAAAATCCCTAAAAATGTTTGGCGGCAGTCCTCAGTAGTTCTACTGCATTACATTTTTTTTTGATTAGGCAAACATTCTTACGCATATTTTTGCGAAAAAACCCAAAGCAACTTTTTTTTGCTCTGACCGCATGTACCATACGTGCTAAAATAACCAACTTTCAGTAACTACAGTAAACTCCTTACTGCAACCTACTAAAAGCAAGTCTGATTTCCAGTCACATGCGCGACAATGTCAATGAGACTTCAGTGTGTGATTTCTCCCACATGTAGTTAAGTCAATGGAGAAGCGCCATTGACTTACTGTGTATGATCGTTTGAAATAACGTTCGAATGGAAGTTTAACCTCACACATGGTAATCATTGAAAACTTGAAGCAAACGTTCGGGATTGTTTTATTTTTCATAATAAAATAAAACTGTTAGCAAACTGCTTATCCACTAAAGAGCCTGTGTAAGAATATGTGTAAAAGTAAGTTGGCCTGACGTTTGATCCTGTTAGGATCGAAACGTCAGGCCAACTTACTTATACACATTATTTTTTTCATGTCAGATTATATATATTTCGATATCGGCTTACGAAATAACGAATATTTTATTACCATGCGATATACTTTTCACTTTATTTACGTGGGAGTTGCAACACTGATAATGGTTATAATACCAGCTGTGTTGTGGCAGGATTGCAATATTGCGACTCCTTGTTATAAACGTACAGCACCCCATGTATGTATTACAGTGTTCTTTACTTGCTCCATTAATCTTTACTGTGAAACGTTAAGTCGTTCATTTACATCTTTTATTGTAATCATTGAAGTTGGTAATCATGCATAACACTAAATCATAGTTTAGGCCAGTTCCACGAAAATGTTGAAATAATCGGTAAAAAGGTAATCGGCGTCACAGGGACTAATTGGTAATCGGTAAAAGCGATTATCATATAATCGGTCGATCACTAGTCCCTACACATTTCCTTACCTTCATTTTAAATGATCCATAAAGTGTTGCTATTTTAGTGTTGTTAACTCTCTCCAAGACAACATCTAGCACATACAGTAGTTTTAGTGTGCAATTGGCATCACTATCCATGACATGCATACCCAACAATGGAACTTTTGTTTTGAACAAGTTCAGTATACATGCAAAGTGTTTGTTATTAGGTGATAGTCAGTATGCTCTTTTACATGTTTGTACTGCTGCTGCCTCTAGACCCTGGCTAATAAACTCCTGTTGAAATACAACTTTATACCAACAGGAAGCAAGCTTGTCTTGGTCTTCAGGTATCAACACCTACATGATTTAGCATGATGCTATCACAAAGTTCTAGCATTTATTTCCACTTTAGTTAAAATGACCTTGTATGCATCTGCAGATATCATTGTAGGATTGTTGAGATCTATTTATTATTAGTGTACCTTGTGCAACTTAAAAGCAATGTGCCCTGTGAAAGTGAAAGCCTGGAAGAAACCATTTTGAGGATTATTGTAGGGTATGCACGCACCCAGACTGTTTAACAGTAAAGATATTTCAAGTCTTGCTTTCATATGCCCCGAAGCTGTGAAGTGGTTGAATGCTGCGGCGCCTTTCATCTTGAAGAGACCTTGTATTTGGGTTTAGTGAATCTATAGAAAGTCTTAGCTCTCAACAAAGACAATTGTGGAACAAAAGAGACAGATCAGGGTAATCCATAGTAAGAAGCAGTTATGACTCATTGTTAACTAAAAAATGCACATTTTCAAGGGAAAATATCCTCTGGCAGGATCAACAAATTCCTGAACTGGATCAAAGTTAAGTCAACTCTCGTGAATAGTGACATCATTCATAATAGTTGAGGGTGTTTTTATTGGACTTGATGATTTTGTTGAAATCATCGGAAGGTACCATAGATTTGAAATTGTGTCCCAGCATATTTGACTACTCCTCGTTTACAAACTGACTACGATTTTAAGAACAATTCCTAGCTTTATAAAGGTGACTGAAAATGTTACAAAATCATCCTATATGTAAAAATTATTCATGTCAATGTTTAGATTGTTAATCTGACACTTTTAAACAATGGAGCTGTCATGTATTGTTCCTTGTAAACAATGCATAGTTACAGGATCCAAGGCTCTTTGTCACATGTAGGCCTATATGCTAATGTTAATTGGATGTTTCTTGCACATTCCTGATATGCTAATAAAATGGTTCCCAATTTTATCCCTAAACCACCCATGTTAAATCGAAACTTGCAAGATACAACTTGTGGGCGCCCTCTTGAATCAATAACAATTACAGCTAACAGTGAAAGACCAACTATGGAGACTTTTCGATGAACATAAATTCCCACCATTTTTCATGTATGTAATCCTTAACCGACTCCAATTACATTGCTGTAATTAACTTTACCAATTTCGGACGTTAAGTAAGTGAAAAATGGGACGAAAAGTCAGCTTCTATTTCAGACATTCCTGAAACATTCCTAAGACATCAGGTGACCATGTGACGTCAACGTTTGTATACCTCACTCACAACTATACTTTTAGTGTGTAAAGTCGTATACTTGAGCTGCCAAAAACATCAACGATATTACTCCTTTTTCCTCAAAATGTCACAATTCTGTGTTGTTGGAGGTTGCAATTATACCTCATCCAACAAAAGCATCAGCTTTTTTAGATTTCCGAGTAAAAGAACCGACGTAAAACGCCGCAGACTTTGGATCAATTTTTTGAGATCCACGCGGAAAGATTTTTCAGCACCCGGAGTATCTCATGCCCGTAAGTCCACATGCATGACCCTGCTTCTGTGTATGCTGCAAATGTCTCATTCTGTGAAAATTATATACTGTCGATAGCTGTGTCGGACCATGGTCGGACATAGCTAATGTGAAATTGACCGTAAACACGCCCTGGACGTCCTTACATGTAACATTATATCACGCAATTGACAGTAATATATTTACTGTAAGAGATGACCGTATATATAAACCGTGCCAAGGGTATAGCATTGTTAATACATGTACGGTAGTTAGTTACAACTCTCGCCGGCGTTGGCTCACAGCATGTGTAAATAGCCATGTTATGATTTATCTATTTCATTTGTTGTATTCCAGTATCGTGAGTTCGTGATACATGTGTAATATTGTCCGTTCTGTTTATTCCGACATCTGCATGGTCCAAGGAGTTGAATAAAAACGGTAGTATGTAGCGATCGGACGTTTTATTTCATTAGTGACTGTCTGATTGTGGGATGTTAGTACTGGTCAAGGCCTGTTTCAACTAGACCTAACTCTATGGAATTACACAGACTCACGGTAGTTTTTCGCCCAGGATTGAACAAGAAAAGTGGATTAGGATATTCACTGCTAAATTTGTTTATTGACAGGATACTTTTTCTGTGTTTGTATACTTTTGGATATTAAAACGAGTAAGTACTATGTAAGTATATTGTACCGTACGGACCTATTGACGCTACGCTATGTAAAAGATGCCTCCATTTGAGTGGAAATTTTGCTAATAAAATAAGCAATTTAACTAAAATTTCTGCTTATAATTGTCTTAAAACTTGTTGTTAACCTTCATGTGTTCTTGTTTTAAGCTAACAGCTTTTCAAACGCTCAAAATTGGAAGTCAAAAACAGTACAATTGTTCCCTATCTGTGTACAAACAGTGCCTATATCAGCGTTTGATTTTCGCGGTATACAAACTTTGACGTCACACAGTGACCAGAGGCTCCTTTGGGTCAATCTCTGTTTCCAGACATTCCAGAGGTTCATGTCACGTGACTACCCAAAATGTCCATTTTCGTGGTCGTTTTTGATGGGTTATAGTAGGTTTTCGAAGATTATTTTTTACACATGTTGATTATGGGTATGTAAACTCCTAAATTAATGGAAAATCTCAACAACAAAAATTGCCTCCATATTTGGTCTTTAAGTTGAGTGAGAATTGTATGGACGCAAGATAAGTAAACAGCAACAGCCAGAGAGTTCAACAGCTCACCACTGATATCCATCATGTCATAAACAGTGGAAGAGCATGATAGGACTGGATACATATGGAAACAATAGCAAATTATAATAATAGCTTTTGAAAGAGAAAAGGAAATGGCGTTTGACTGTGGAATGACTCATGAGCCCTGTGCTGGTGTTTGTCTCTGTATATACTCTACCTGATTGAACTTGGCATGTACCCAGGCCTAAGGCTTTATGGATGAGTAGTCATTTCATTACATTCAAGCTGGAAAAATCCCAGTGTTATATGTGTTCAAGACAATAAACTATATGTAGGGTCATTTGAAAGTCAAGGCTTGGAATCACTGCAGCTGCGCAATTAACAGAAACCAATGAGATGGTACAACAGGGAAGACTTTAAAAAGCATTTGTCCTTGTCATTGGTAACCTTACATGGTCTCAGACTGGGTAGGAGTAGTATTGTCTTCTCTTCATTCCTGAGCTACGTTTCTGCTTCCCAGCTGTGACAAAAAGACTGGTCTGCAAAGCCAGTAAAATGTAATTGAGAATCATCAGGATTTGAACATTTGCCCCCTTTGGTTGTTTCTTGTCGGTTCGTCCCTGCCTTTCATCTCACAGCCTTCCAGGCAGCCCAAAGGTGGTGATATAAATAATAGTAGAGTTTATTAAAGGTTATACTGGTTTGATAACCCAAGGTGACTGTGAATTAGACATTCCATAAGTTTCTACCCTTGAAGCCCTCTTACACATGCATTAAACTGGAAGATTTGAAAAACTGTACATCAAACTGTAGGGTATCTTATTAATGTGAAGTTGTTGTCTAAATAGGTCTATAATTGCCTTCTGTCTGTCAGTCGGTCAGTATATCTGTCCATATGCCTTTTAGGTCAGAAAACACATCAAAGTAAATAATTGATATAGGCCAAATGTCATCCTAGGTCATATAAAGTTATTTAAGGTTAGTTGGTAACTCAGTAAGGCATGATTATTGTGTTATATCTTATATTTGAAATTGTCCTTATTTGGAGGATGTTAAAAACAGAATATGAATAGCTCAAGCCAAGGCTTCAGCACAACTAAGTTTGACAGGAGGTAAAAATCATGTCCTTTTGTAGAATTGTTATCCAGGATGGTGCATCAATTTACTGTAAAAACAGAAGATGAAATGAAGTACTCTTAACTCTGTGGGGTACTGCTTTCTGAGAACAACTGAACTGCTTCTTTGACATCTCTTTTTGCAATTGTTTTCCTTTTGTTGTCAGTTCGAGTTGGCTGGGGTTGGATTGAGGGCCTACTGGGCTTTGTAGTTTCACTAGCTTCCAAGGCAAATCCTCCCTTACAAGACTCATTGCGTGTCTGAGTTTCCCTGCTTCCACTATTGAGCCTCATTGGGGATGAACAAACTGGTGTAGTATACACATGGAGTCATCTATTTTGTTTTTTATATTTTGAAAGCATCAAAATTTATTGTTTTGAGATTCTGAAAATGTTACCATTCGTGTTAACTGCAAGCAGGTTTTATTATTGCCTGATCATGTTATAACTAATCAAAAATAAATAAATATTTAGTTCTGGACTTCATTCAGATTGTTATGTCTCAGATGAGTTGGACTTCCTTTGTGGGCTGCTTGTGTGCTTATGAGGTTTTGTTTTTACAATCATTACAAATATTATCTTAACTTCTCACTGTGAAAATGTAATTGGCATATTATAGAGAAACAATAGACAATGGTGGAACTGATTTTCTGAAGTTGCCTTTCTGTCTGATCACAGGCTGAAGGTTTTCAATTTTTTACTGTGTCTACTGACCACCCGTTCAATTGGACACATATTGAAGGAACAAGTAGATAGACAAGTGGGCGTTGCCCATACATTTGCCAAGTTTCAGAAATGATTTTTACCCAAAATTTTCAGTGCTTCAGAGTTTCAGTGCTTACAGTATGCATCATGAAGTCAAAAGTATCATGCAGATTCCTTATACAGTGAAAAGGATAATGCCAACATATTAGTTTGCTTGAAGGATGGCCATTTTTATTTTATCATCTTCCTTCCAAATTTTGTTATATTTTTATTCAAATTTCCAGTAACAGTCCATAGGACACAGAAGGGTGGATTGGGGCGGGTGGTGGTCTGGTTGGATGGGGTGGCGGGTTGGAGGGGGTGGCGGTCGGGTTGGAGGTGGTGGCAGCCAGGTTGGATGGGTAGCCGGTTGGGTTGGGGTTTGTGGTTAGTAAGCACATAGGACTCTTACACAAAGAAGTGAAATATGTTTGTGAGTTGTGTTTATGTTGCTTATATACAGTAATTTGGGGAGGGGGCAGATGTTTTATCCATACTTATGTCCATACTTGTACCCATGCTTGTATCCATACTTGTATCCAAACTTGTTCCCATATTTGTATCCATTCTTGTATCCATACTTGTACTTGTACCCATACTCAGGCTTGTACTCATACCAAAGGAATTCCACTTACAGTATTTATACTCATGGTGTTCTATTTGTACTACAAGTCAGTTGCTTCATTCATCCCAAGTTGATGATCTGTTCATTATATAGAATCCAGTGAAAACAGTATTTAGTGAACTTTACAGTCTCTTCACAAAGGTTTTAAGAATAATACTTGTAGCCTTAAAATTTGCCAGATGTAAATAAATATTCTGAGCAGACATGTACGTTAAAATCAGACACATTAAACAGCACAATTAGCTGGGATAGTTTTATTAAATGATTCGCTCTTCACTAATAACAGTAACAGTTGATATAATGTAACTAATAATAGCTAACATCAACATTCTTTATCCAATATTTATCTAAAACACAAACCAATAGTATGTACAAATTAACCTATTCTTCTCACCTTCCCACCACTATTCTTCTCAGCCATACAATGCTCCTCAGACATATCCTATGTGGCACTCTAAATCAGCTGCACAACTCATTAGCATATTTTGATTTGCATAGTTTTTACCATTTTTTAAATGTCCTCATATTTTTTCAGAAGACCTGTCCTTATGTAATGCATTCATCAGCCTAACATGCTTTAACAGGCAAAATCATATGATATTACAATGGATAACTATACAGTCCTCCATTAATCAAATTTCAGTCAGATGAAATGAAGTAAAATGATTGAACAATGAGTACTTTCAATGTCTACGACAGTAAGGATTTTACCTTAATTGGTACTACACAACACATTGGCACATTACAAAGTCCCATAAATGTTTACCTCTAGTTTATAAAAAGTAATTTTGATGTTATAGAATGTCAGCAGTATACTATAGTCTATAGTGTAGCACTGACTCTCACATGAACATAATCTGCATTGCAGTAAACATATGACTAGCAGGAAAGTAATGTATATGTTTAGAGTAACATAACCTGCAATCATCTCACCCCATTGATTTGTAAACGTGCTCAATCTCATGTTCTTTCTCTGCTCTTTGCCTTCCTTTTGTCATGCAAGTCTGCTCTGATTTCGGAAATGAAAACATTCTTCTTCACAATTTCTGACATATTATTAAACATCCTCGTAGACTTGGCTCCAGTCGAAACTAATCGCATGCTCTTGACATTTTACCCAACAAGAAGGAGGTTGCATGAGAAAGGACTGCTCCTGTAAGATAATTAGAATTTTTGAGAGGTACACAAATCATTTTTCTGTTTAAATTTGCTAACCTATTTGCCTTCTGCAACATGCATCCACATCCTGGTTGTATCTACTGTATGTCACATGTATTATATGCTATATTTCACTCCTGTGGTAGTCAAAATAAACATTCTGCTATACTTTGCTATGACACCCAGTCATTTTGAAGAGAACCAGAAAATACTGAGCAAAAGTTATATCATGGGATGTTCGTTGTATAGTGACTGATGCTTTAAAATTTGTTGAATATTTGTCTCAATGGTAAATGATGTGTAGCGTCTTTGCTATTTGGCCAGGATATTTATAGAATATTACCAGACATCTGAAACTAGGTTAGCCATTTGACTGTTGTTGTTATAGCCAATGAAATTGGTGAATAAGGGGTTAATCAACGGTCTAGCATGCGTTACTCACAGGATTAATGCACGATCGGGGGATAATGCAAGCGATGCACGAGGGCGGAGCCCGAGTGCATCCAGCAATAGCATTAACACCCGGAGTGCATTAATCATGTGAGTAACGCACGCTAGACCGTTGATTAACCCTGTTCATTCATACACTACCATTTGTGGGGGGGGAAAATCATAAAACAAAACATTTTTGGTTACATTTAACCAAAGATTTATTAAAGTGATGCCCCGTAATTTTACCGTGCGTTACTCACAGGATTAACCACGGTCAGCTGACCTGAATGGACCAATAGGATTTAGGAATCTTTACTAAGTATGAATGAATACTTGTTATTGCCTTATTATGTGTGTGTGTGTGTATGTGATGCCTTGGCTGGTGAACACAATAACTCAATGTTCTAAAGGTGGATGGGCTTCCAACTTTGTATGTACATGCACCATATTGAGTTCTCAGCTGCTATTGTTTTGGGCTGGGATCAAAAGGTCATACTAGGGCACTAGAGGGCAAACTGTGACAAAGATGGATGGACTTCAAACTTGGCACGTACATTAAACATAGTCAGTTCATGTATGTCATTGTTTTTGGGTGGGATCAAAGGCCGTACTAGGACACCATAGGTCAAACTGTGGAAACATTGTAAACATGATATATCAAGAAGAGAAGCTTTGATGAATCTCATGCTTGGCATGTTGATGTCCCACATTGAGTAGAGGAACCCTATTGAAAATGGTGGAGGTGAAAGATTTTTTGTGGTCAAAATCTATCTGAAATCTTGTAAACATGATAACTTAAGACATACATCTGTCTTGAATTTTATACTAAGAATGTAGATCCAGCTTGGTAGTTGCAAGAACTCTATGAGATTGGAAGAGGTCAAAGGTCAAAGGAGGTCAACATGTGTCAAAGTCTAAATACCTCCAAATTAAAGCTACAATTAACCTGTGAATTCTCCTATACTATGATTTTCTTGTGGTGAACATAGTTTGGTCAGATTTAGTTTAGTTTTGTGAAGGGGCTCTATAAGTCTTCAACAAAACAATGTATTCATCCAGAAAATGAAATCTGTTTCCATTTGTTGATAATCTTTAACACACTCACTTTAAGACACTCAGCAGGCCCTTATCAGTTTTCACACTCTGAGATTCAAGGGCTGAACAGGAACTCAAATAGTCTCAAAATTGGCCTTATTCTGTGATTTATACTAGATGATTTTGGCTTTGGCTAAGTTGTGAAAATATTCACAGTGTATAAACAATGTTATGTAGTGCTTTTTAAGAACAATTATTAAAGGGGTGTTTGAAAGGTGTCAGAGATAACTTTTATTAATTAATACATCTATGTGTCTATATTTCACATAGGAAGACTTTTCCTTCTGGACATTGAAACATTTTGGAATAAAAAATCTGTACTGTAAAATCCTTCCAAGTGAATGAAATGGTTGACATCCACAAGGGAGTCCTTCAAATAAGAGCTTTAAATCTCTGATCATTTCTGGTTCTCACTTAAATATTGGACAATTTGAACTCACTTGCTCTACATTAGTCAGATAGTTATTTGAAATTATATGGCAAGGATCGAATCACAAAGCCAGCTGGATTTTTGGTTTGTTCTTTCTGTAGTACATGTTACATATTACTGCAGTATCACTCATAATGTGTTGAATATATTTCTAATGCTGACAGACTTACCAATATATTATTAAAGTACAATGGCTGAAATTCACAATTCATCAGACTTCAATATCTACTAGAAACAGTGGCGGCGCCAGGAATTTTTAGTTGGGGAGGCTAAGGGGGGGCTGAGCCAATTTTTTGGGTGGCTTACAAGATTGAGTGATCGCCGTCCTGGTGGAGGGGTATAAGGGGAGGGGGTGCCCCCCTCCCCTTTTGAAATTTTTCCCAATCCTGGAAAGGCCTACATGCAAAATAGTGGCATTTAGCGAGGCTTTTGTCACCTGAAAATTTCTCCAAAAATATGCATTTTTTTGTGAGTAACTTTAGTCAAATTAGAATGGAAGATACCAATTCACAGTTTTCGTATCACTAAAATAATTGAGAAACAACTCATCAACACCTGGCGGATAAAGCTGGATTCTGAATTGTTTTTATCAGTCACCAAAACAAGGCTTCCTGCACCACAACTGAGTCACTGACTATTATCATGTGAAAAATTCATCAAAATTTCCATTGACCATTGTAGCACTGCGTTATGGCTGACAAAATTTGGGTAGGCTATATTGTTTCAATGAGGTTTTTTTTTTGTGCCTATTTCAGTTGGGGGGCTAATGGGGGGCTGACTACTACAATGGGGGGGCTAAAGCCCCCAAGCCCCCCCCCCCCCCCCCCTTGGCGCCGCCACTGACTAGAAATCTCTTTGATCTTCATTTTTATGTTACTTTTTTATCTTCCTATTGTAGACAGTATATATCTTACTTGAAATGTGAAATCATTTACAATGAAGCATGGAATGTGGTATTTGAGTGCCTGCCCCACATATATTAATAAGCTTCAAAATATGTGTCTGCATTCAGAGAGACACTTTGACATAAGGAATTCTTTAAAGGTGTCATTTAATACAGCATGATAAGTTAATGCCTGTCTTAGCTGTGTTTCTTTATAATTCTGTGAAGTGCTTCTTCTGTTGGTGGTATCTTGCCAGTATATGAGACTTCAAATACAGGGCCTGCATACAGTTCTTATGTACATTGCTTCTTACTTCCTTGGCCATACCCTTTGGTCACCAGATTTTGGTTTGGAGAACCCACCGCATGTATTAGCTGGTAATCTTGAGATGAATCTCCAGGACAATATTGACCTTATCTAGGGCCTATTCCCCAATATTTATTTTGTAGTGCAACTTATTGAGATTGGTCTATCTGCCTTCCCAACATTCATGAAACAATATTCACCCAGGATGCATCAACAGGATGTTGCGTGCTTGTGGCGTACTGGCTTGCAGGTCCTTGTACCTACACACATTGCTGATGAAGGTTGCACATATTTACTTCAATTACCAATTATTTATATACAGTTGCTAGACTATATCTTACAGTGTTTTAGGTCCTTAGCCTCCCACTGGTACATCAACTAACCACCCTTCATGGGGTCCTAGCTGTAACCTGTATGAGTGGTCATTTGAGGGTAAATTGAGGTTGTCATGTGTGCCCTTAAGTAAAATACCACCATTATCTAAATTACACATAGGAAAGAGAGTTGACTTGAGCTTATATACAGTATTAAGTTCTTTCCAATGGTCCCTCATAATTTGGTGGTGTAGTAAGCTGGGTTCACTGAGTTTTGTAGTAAAGCAGCAAAAGTAGCTTGGGTATGATAATGTACATTGGTAATGTTTGTGGTGCATGTGTGTATTATTTCCTTGTTGTAGAACTGTTATTGCTGTAAGACTTGCAGTCCCAATCTGTGGAATATACATGTTCACCAATAGCATGCAGAGTGCCTTTGGTGTCAATATATATTTAAGACTGTTGTCCTTCATGAGAACTGTGCCACGAAACACAAGACCGTTATTACTCAGAATCCAGGTTATGCATGCTTGGAAGCTACAGCTCTGAATAACGACTTGATGTTGCAACCCCCCCCCCCCCAAAAAAAAAATGGCAATCCATAACTTGCAGATATCATATCTTCTATGATGGAATGGATCTACATAAGTTATTTTAAAATTTGTCCCATTATTCTCTACATATCTTGTGGTGTAATGACTTTTTCCAACCTACTTGATAAGCAGTAAATGGCTAAACAGTTTTGGATTTTGACCTTTGTCCTATGACATCACCAATCACCCAGGCACAAGTTTACAGTTTATGGTCAGGCACCTATCCACCAAGTTTGAACATGATTAGACTTACGGTCTCGGAGGAGTTTGCAAAAAACTTTTTCGCCACAATTTAGACTAGTTTTACCTTGTCACTCTGTTGACCTTTGATCGTAAACACCCAAATCTGTCTTATTTCAAAATTTGTCTCATCATTCTCTACATGTGGTTTAATGATGTTTGCCTACATGTTGACAAGCAGAAAAAAAAAACAATTTTTAGTTTTCTTAACCTTTGACCTCTGACCTTTGACGTCATAAATCATGCAGGAACGAGATTGCATGGTCAGGCACCGACCCACCAAGTTTGAACTTGAACAGACTTACGGTAGGAGGAGTTCTCGACACACATTTTCACACCATTTTGGCCAACTTTACCTTTGAACTCAATTGACCTTTGACCCCAACCCTCAACACCCAAATCTGTCTTATTTAAAAAAAATCATCATTCTCTACATATCATGTGCTTTTTCCAACATTTTGGCATGCAGAAAATGGCTAAAAACAAATTTTTTGATTTCTTAACTTCTGACCTTTGACCTACGACATCATAAATCACTCAGGTACCAAGCTCAAATTTGATTGGGCGTTTAGTTTAGGATCAGTTTGCGACCCTTTTTCGCACAATTTAGGCCAATTTGTCCTACATTGATGTCCGACTCTGATGTAAGTACTACTTTAAATTTTGAACCATTCTTACCATATCTTGTAATTTAATGCCATTTTCCAACATACTGAAAAGCAGGTAACAGCTAAAAACAAAGTTTGGGGTTATTTTACTTTTGACCGATGATGTCATCAATCACGCAGGCATGAGTTTATATGGTCTAGGAGTAGTCACACACACCCTCACTCACTCACCCACTCACACACTTCCTGACATTTCTGATGTGGGGTGAAGTACCATATCTCATCTCCCTATACATTACATGCAGGGAAATGAGATAATAAATAAATACTCAATCTATGTCAGCAAGCTCAGACACTGTAGCTAGTCAGGAAAAATCTTGCAACTTACTAAACCTTTTTTCCTGGCCAAATTGGATCTCTCGTATAGTTTGCACACCATTAGACTAGCTCATGGAGATCTCCCCTATAGTTTGCACACTATTAGACTAGCTCATGGGGATCTCCCCTATAGTTTGCACACCATCAGACTAGCTCATGGGGATCTCCCTTTTTAGTTTGCACACCATCAGACTAGCTTAAGGGGATCTCCCTTATAGTTTGCACACCATCAGACTAGCTCAAGGGGATCTCCCTTATAGTTTGCAGACCATCAGACTAGCTCAAGGGATCTCCCTTATAGTTTGCAAACCCTCAGACTAGCTCAAGGGGATCTCCCTTATAGTTTGCAGACCATCAGACTAGCCCAAGGGATCTCCCTTATAGTTTGCAGACCATCAGACTAGCTCATGGGGATCTCCCTAATAGTTTGCAGACCATCAGACTAGCTCATTGGGACCTCTATAGCTTGCAGAGCATCAGACTAGCTCAAGGGGATCTCCCTTATAGTTTGCAGACCATCAGACTAGCTCAAGAGGATCTCCCTTATAGTTTGCAGACAATAAGACTAGCTCAAGGGATCTCCCTTATAGTTTGCAGGCCATCAGACTGGCTCAAGACGATCCCCCATATAGTTTGCAGACCATCAGACTAGCTCAAGGGGATCTCCCTTATAGTTTGCACACCATCAGACTAGCTCAAGGGATCTCCCTCATAGTTTGCAGACTGTCACGGGTCAGCCAACTTTTACACCTTGGAAGGGTGATACCTTTTCTCTCTCTCGTATACTAGAGCCCTTCTACACCCAAAACAAAAACACACAATAAAGATATTTTATTGTCTTTGCTCAACGTTTAATTACTTTAAACAATTAACCTATTAGTGTGGTGCATCACAAATTACAATATTCCGACACAAAAATACCTTAAATTATCTTACTAAAATATACGCCGCGCCCTTATCATTTAACTTATGTCTCAATCACTTCTTGCACTCTTATAATATTAATCTCTTATTTTGTTATTCTCTTTCTTTTAATTCTTATTTCTTAATTTAGGCTTCCCTTTTTGTCGTTAAAAGACGCTAGGTTATGGATCAACGTTCAATGGCAAGTCAGCTTAAATTCCCAAAATATCACATGCATAACAACGTAAATATATCTTTCGCCTAATCATTTGTTAAAAATGCATCGAGCTATTGGACTGTTCAGGAGCGTCTAGAAGTTCAGAAGTAATGTTCGGGTATCTGTCAGTTCGTTGAACGATTAAAACATCTGCCAATTATGACAAAGTCACGTGCTAATAATTCACGGTTCGCCAACACAGTTTCAAACCTCCATGAGAACCGGCAACGTCTCGATGTTCACCCGTCCTCGTGACCGGGGCGTGAAATGGAGACCAATAATCGAGCGAGCGACGTCACTCGTGTCCCAGCCCAAAGTTAAAAGCCTGAAAACAACATCAAACACTAAAACACGATGTGATACTTGTCAAAACTGTCAAAATACTGTTTCAAGCCTGAACGTTCAATCGTCTTATGTTGACTTTGACGTTGCAACTCGAAAACGATAAATATATAAAGGAATTTAAAGAGCAGTACTCCCAACGTACATTACTACTCTATCACTAATCTCTCTATAATGCTCCCTAAATACAATACTCCTACAGGATGAAATACAGATGACATTTATTACCCTTCTTCGGCCACCGAATATTAAAACCACAGTGAATCAGTCTGTCGACCCGAATCACGACCCTAATTAACATACCAATTCACCCCATGTCAGGGATGACCAAAAACAACCCTATCAAGCTAGTGACAGTCAGTACACACATTAATCTTTATTGCTACTACACATTCCCTATTGTAATACAGTATTTCTCTCTCTAAGGGAAAAGAAAACGTGTAACTCACCATTTAGATGGAAAAATGGCTCTAAACACACAACAGGAAACTGGTCTCGACAAGCGTCTGGCGTCTCGACATCAGGCAGAAACTCCTCCTAATAAAGCTCTAATCTACCTTCGCTATACTCTGACGCCCTTGCTCAGATATTATATATAACCCTTGAAAGTGATTTTGGCAACGAGGCAGCTTTCTAGCTGTTGCGAAAACTAACGCAGTCAGACCGTTGGGGAAAAGACACGTTACATGGCAAAGGTCTACGATGGACTGTACCCAACTTTTCTCTGGTGTGGCTCCATACGACAATGACACTATACCCGCACATACCTTGGTTCTTTCACTATCCTACCCCTTTTGTTACCAACGTCTTCGCGCTATACAAAGCAGGAAGCTAATTACTACCAGCCTGAAATTCAGACTACAAGACAATTACGTAACACGCCTAAAATTTCGTAACGCACCTATGCGTAGCGCTCATTCTTGCCCTACATATCTACAAACAAAAGCAAACTACGGCGGACTTGTTGGACCGCAAAACACAACAACTCCCTAACCTACGGAGGATTCAAATTTCCCTCAAAAACTTGACAAAACTCCCCCCTTAAGAAAATGTTATACCTATAACTTTTCCTTGGGAAATTTACGCGATAGCCCTACTAAGAAAATCTGCGCCGATATTGTCTCGACCTTTAATGACCCTGATATGGTATCGATAGTGCTGTAATATCAATGCCCAACGCATTATGCGCCCATTTGCGACCTTAGATTTTTGAATGCATTTGAGGGGTTTATGATCGGTCTCGATAACAAAGTTTGTGCCATAAAGATATGGTTCGAATTTCTCAACTGCCCACACAATCGCATAACATTCCCTCTCAATTACAGAGTAATTCTTCTGAGCATTGGTGAACTTTTTGCTTGCGTATGCAACTGGAAACTTTACCTCCTCACTTTCTTGGAGCAATACAGCGGCCATACCAACATCACTGGCATCAGTTCTTAATATGAATTGTTTCTCCAAGTCGGGTAGATGAAGTATCGGAGAGTCGCATAGTTTATGTTTTAGAGACCGGAATGATCGCTCTTGTGCCTCCTCCCATCGTATCTTGTTGGGTTCACCCTTTTTCAATTTATCTGTTAGGGGTATTGCTACTTCCGCATAGTTTGGAATGAACGACCGATAATATCCGGCAAGACCGAGAAAGGACCTTAATTGGGATTTAGTTTGAGGTCGGGGTGCATCCTTAATTGCTTCTAGTTTTTCTGGTCTTGGGGAAATCTTTCCTTTACAGACTATATGCCCCAAAAACTCGACCTCGCCATATCCAACACAGCATTTTGATGGTTTTGCTGTCAAATTATGCTCCCTCAGGCGCTTCAAGATCTCTTCAAGTGCAGTTAAATGATCTTCGAAAGTGGCAGTGTGAACCAAAATATCATCTATGTAATTGTCAACATTTGGGATTCCTTTCAGTAGTTTTCTCATGACACGACTGAACGTAGCTGCCGAGTTGATTAACCCAAACGGCATCGTGTTAAATTGGTATAAACCATGGTGTGTGATGAAAGCAGTCAACGGCTTTACTTCATCTTTGACTGGTATCTGCCAATACCCTTTTGATAAATCCAATTTGGTAAAGAAACAATCTTTTGCAAGTTTTGTGAAGATTTCTGAAATATCAGGGATTGGTTCAGCATCAAATATAGTTTTCGCATTCAATGCCCTATAATCGACACAGTACCTGTTTGTGCCGTCAGACTTCTTAACAATGACCAACGGACTCGCATATGGACTGTCACTGTGCTCTATTACACCAATTTCTAACATTTGGCCAAGTTCTGTTTGAATTTCATGCCTTAAGCCATGGGGTGCAGGATACGCCTTTTTTCTTACAGGTTCCTCGTCGATGAGTTTGATGTCATGCTCACCAAGGTTTGTTTTTCCTGGTAAGTCCGTGAATACATCAGGATAACTGAAAATCAACTGTTCAATTTTGTGAATTTGGCCTTCTGAAAGATTCGTATTAACATGGACATCAGTTACTTTCTCTTTCGGAGTTACAATTGGGAGACCTATCATGTCATTCTTGGAAGCAAGATTACACTCGTGATCTAGAGTTACCACATCCTCGTTAATTACTGGCGCTTCAGTCAACTCCAACAATTCTGACACATAAATTGGTGAATTTCCGACTACCTGGGAGGTTGACCTAAAGTACTTTTTCAACATGTTTATGTGGTAGGTCTTTTGCACATGTCCCATATCGATAGTGTAATCGACCTCATTCACGACCTTTGACACGACATAGGGACCTTTCCATTGCATTAATAGTTTATTTTGATCTGTTGGCAGTAAGAGCAACACTTCGTCACCCACAACAAGCTTTCTTAGTTTGGTTTTCCTATCATAGTAGGATTTGTACTTTGCCTGAGATTTTTGCAACTCTTTGCGAGCTAGTCTACACGTTTCACTCAGCCTTTGTTTGAGATCCATGACGTATTGATACGTGTTTCGGGTTTCAGTTTCTTCAGTTTCATTCGTCCACAGTTCTTTTAGGATTTGCATTGGGCCTCTTACAGTCCTACCATAAAGAAGTTCGAATGGGGAGAATTTGGTCGAGCCCTGTGGTGTCTCTCTATAGGCAAATAGGAGCGGGTCAATGTACCGATCCCAATCTTTAGGGCGCTCATCACACATTTTGCGTAACATAGATTTCAAGGTGGCGTTGAATCTTTCGACCAAGCCATTGCACCTAGGATTGTACGGGGTTGTAGTTAACTGATCAATGGAGAGGAGTCTTCCTACTTCCTTCATTACGTTAGAAATGAATTGTGGACCTTGATCGGTAAGAATTTCATGCGGAAATCCGACCCTGGAGAATATATTTAGCAATTCCTCAGCTACCTTTTCGGATTCAATCGACTTCATAGGGGCAGCTTCGGGGTAGCGCGTCGCATAGTCAACTAGCACTAAGATGTAGCGATGGCCGCGTTCAGATGATGGGAATATGGGACCGACAATATCAGCTGCCACGCGCTGAAATGGCACATCAATAATTGGGGAAGAGCCTAGTGGTACCCTAGAGACTTTACCTTTTGGGGTCGTGCGCTGGCACAGGTCACATGATCTACAAAAACGCCGTACATCCGCCTGAAGCGCAGGCCAAAAAAAATTGGACAGAATCCGATCGACAGTCTTCTGTGTACCTAAATGGCCGCCAAGGAGCGATTCGTGAGCGATACTCATGACGCTTTGCCTCAATTTTGTGGGCACAACAACTTGCCGAATTGTAGCGTCGCCTGGTTTGCCTGGATTCGAAAATTCTCTGCAGAGAATACCATTTCGCATGACAAAAGTCGCAGAACTACCGCTTTTGTGCTTGACAATTTGACCTATTTTCTCACGGACCTTCGATAAGGAGGGGTCACTTTGCTGCTGCTTTTTGAGCTCATCCGCGTCCACAATGTCCGGCATAGGTTCTTTTACTTTAAGTGGTTTAAATGGCTTCTCTTTTGCTTGGCTACGCGTCTGCACCGCACCTACGATTTCTGGGGGGTCGCACTTCGAATTTTGTGGTTCCCATTTAGGATCTGGTTGCCATGGTAAACACGCACCAGGGATATTACCGATCAGTACATCACACGTGGGGTTATCCACACATGCTGCTGAGACCGTGCCAACATAGTAGGAAGAATCAATTGGGACAGATGCTACTGGAACATAGCGTATAGTTTGATCAGCAAGTACACAAGGGACAAATTCACCTGTGAGCATATCTGGGGAGACCAATGCGCGCTTGACTACAACGCCATTACAACCAGTATCACGGAGTACTTGCACCTTCACATCGCCAATGAATCCCACAGCTACTGGCATGTTTGTTTCGACTAATTTAGAAACTGCACTTACAATAGGTATTGTGTATCCACACTTAAGTTCCAAACGATCGTTTACTAACACGTCATCTGTTGGCCTATCCACTCTAGCAAACGAAATCATGGTGGGGGTTTCAGCTTCGCTGGATGGTTCATCCCTCCCATCACCCTCTACTCCATCAATGTCCGGTTGGTCAACTTCATCAAGTTCACAACTCGTTCGAACAATGTCAACAAGCATCGCCATAGTTGGAACAAACGATTTGGGGGCCAGCCTACATCGTTTCCAAAAATGACCCGGTTTTCTACAATAATAGCATACTGCCGTTTTCCTGGGCACAGACGATTGATTTCTTGGGGGTTGTTTATCAGCCTCTGTTTTAGGTCTGGAATCAACCACATTACTGAATGGATTTCTCATTCGACCCCATCCCTTATGGACATCCAAATATCCATCAGCTAGTTTAGAAGCATCGCTAAGATTTTTTGGTTTTCTTTCTTTAATGAAAATTGCCAGCTCTGTTGGGATAGCCTGATATAATTGATCCAACACCAAATGCTCTCTAAGAGTATCATATTCGTGTTTTACCTTGGAGGTATCAATCCATCTATCAAAGTATTTGCATAGTTTTGACACAAACTGGGTTGCCGTTTCATTCTTGTCTGGTTTTGAAGATCTGAATTTGATTTTGTAGCCATCAGGAGTTAGATTGTATCTACGCAACAACGCTAGCTTCAACCGATCGTAATCGTTAGCCTCGCTACTAGGAAGCGTACCATAAGTAAACAGTGCCTTACCAGTCAAAAGCGACGAGAGGTTTATCGCCCAGTCCTGCCTTTCCCATTTCTGCGCACCCGCGTACCTTTCAAAACGATCTAAATAGGCATCCAAGTCATCGCTTTCACTGAAGCATGGTAGCTTCGGTGGTTTGGCTTTTTGTGTCACCGTCCTATGAGCATCACCAGAGTTGCCACTTGTAGCATTTTCTTTCTTAAGTGATTCTAGGTCAATTTGCAATTGCAACAATTCTCTATCTTCTGATCTACGCTGCCTTTCTTCATCGCGACGAAGTTTACATTTGTCACTTTCATTCATCACGAATGTTTGCAAATCGGACCCCTCGAGTCCAAATGAAGATCCTATTTCTACAAGTTTTTGGATTTCCAGATCCCCAATTTTGGCCATGACTCCTAATGAAGGACATACACCAAATACACAAGTAATCACGATTAAACTCACGATATACAGAGAACTTGAAATAGAACCACTGGAGTTGCCAATGTCCCACGAACGAGAGACGCCGAGACGCTTGGTCCAGACCAGCCTCCTGAAAAGCAACGGAAACATGAACAATTAGTAATCTCAATACAGAATAAGATAATATGGACCCTTTCGTACACCTATTTGAACAAGTGAGAGAATTAAATTTCCCGGACAGGCCCCCATTTGTCACGGGTCAGCCAACTTTTACACCTTGGAAGGGTGATACCTTTTCTCTCTCTCGTATACTAGAGCCCTTCTACACCCAAAACAAAAACACACAATAAAGATATTTTATTGTCTTTGCTCAACGTTTAATTACTTTAAACAATTAACCTATTAGTGTGGTGCATCACAAATTACAATATTCCGACACAAAAATACCTTAAATTATCTTACTAAAATATACGCCGCGCCCTTATCATTTAACTTATGTCTCAATCACTTCTTGCACTCTTATAATATTAATCTCTTATTTTGTTATTCTCTTTCTTTTAATTCTTATTTCTTAATTTAGGCTTCCCTTTTTGTCGTTAAAAGACGCTAGGTTATGGATCAACGTTCAATGGCAAGTCAGCTTAAATTCCCAAAATATCACATGCATAACAACGTAAATATATCTTTCGCCTAATCATTTGTTAAAAATGCATCGAGCTATTGGACTGTTCAGGAGCGTCTAGAAGTTCAGAAGTAATGTTCGGGTATCTGTCAGTTCGTTGAACGATTAAAACATCTGCCAATTATGACAAAGTCACGTGCTAATAATTCACGGTTCGCCAACACAGTTTCAAACCTCCATGAGAACCGGCAACGTCTCGATGTTCACCCGTCCTCGTGACCGGGGCGTGAAATGGAGACCAATAATCGAGCGAGCGACGTCACTCGTGTCCCAGCCCAAAGTTAAAAGCCTGAAAACAACATCAAACACTAAAACACGATGTGATACTTGTCAAAACTGTCAAAATACTGTTTCAAGCCTGAACGTTCAATCGTCTTATGTTGACTTTGACGTTGCAACTCGAAAACGATAAATATATAAAGGAATTTAAAGAGCAGTACTCCCAACGTACATTACTACTCTATCACTAATCTCTCTATAATGCTCCCTAAATACAATACTCCTACAGGATGAAATACAGATGACATTTATTACCCTTCTTCGGCCACCGAATATTAAAACCACAGTGAATCAGTCTGTCGACCCGAATCACGACCCTAATTAACATACCAATTCACCCCATGTCAGGGATGACCAAAAACAACCCTATCAAGCTAGTGACAGTCAGTACACACATTAATCTTTATTGCTACTACACATTCCTAATATTGTAATACAGTATTTCTCTCTCTAAGGGAAAAGAAAACGTGTAACTCACCATTTAGATGGAAAAATGGCTCTAAACACACAACAGGAAACTGGTCTCGACAAGCGTCTGGCGTCTCGACATCAGGCAGAAACTCCTCCTAATAAAGCTCTAATCTACCTTCGCTATACTCTGACGCCCTTGCTCAGATATTATATATAACCCTTGAAAGTGATTTTGGCAACGAGGCAGCTTTCTAGCTGTTGCGAAAACTAACGCAGTCAGACCGTTGGGGAAAAGACACGTTACATGGCAAAGGTCTACGATGGACTGTACCCAACTTTTCTCTGGTGTGGCTCCATACGACAATGACACTATACCCGCACATACCTTGGTTCTTTCACTATCCTACCCCTTTTGTTACCAACGTCTTCGCGCTATACAAAGCAGGAAGCTAATTACTACCAGCCTGAAATTCAGACTACAAGACAATTACGTAACACGCCTAAAATTTCGTAACGCACCTATGCGTAGCGCTCATTCTTGCCCTACATATCTACAAACAAAAGCAAACTACGGCGGACTTGTTGGACCGCAAAACACAACAACTCCCTAACCTACGGAGGATTCAAATTTCCCTCAAAAACTTGACACAGACCATCAGACTAGCTTATGGGGATCTCCCTAATAGTTTGCAGACCATCAGACTAGCTCATGGGGATCTCCCTTATAGCTTGCAGAGCATCAGACTAGCTCAAGGGGATCTCCCTAATAGTTTGCAGACCATCAGACTAGCTCATGGGGATCTCCCTAATAGTTTGCAAACCATCAGACTAGCTCAAGGGATCTCCCTTATAGTTTGCAGACCCCCAGACTAGCTCATGGGGCTCTCCCTTATAGTTTGCATACCATCAGACTTGCTCATGGGATCTCCCTTTAGTTTGCACACCATCAGATTAGCTCATTGGGATCTCCCTTATATTTTGCACACCATCAGACTTGCTCATGGGGATCTCCGTTATAGTTTGCAGACCATCAGACTTGCCCATGGGGATCTCCCTAATAGTTTGCACACCGTCAGACTAGCTCATGGGGATCTCCCTTATATTTTGAACACCATCAGACTAGCTCATGGGGATCTCCCTTATAGTTTGCACACCATCAGACATGCTCATGGGGATCTCCCTTAAAGTTTGCAGACCATCAGACTAGATAATGGGGATCTCCCTTATAGTTTGCACTCCATCAGACTAGCTCATGGGGATCTCCCTTATAGTTTGCACACCATGAGACATGCTCATGGGGATCTCCCTTATAGTTTGCAGACCATCAGACTAGCTCATGGGGATCTCCCTTATAGTTTGCAAACCATCAGACTAGCTCATGGGGACCTCCCCTATAGATTGCAGGCCATCAGACTAGCTCATGTTTGCTTGACTTGGTTCTTGTAAACCAATTATGTTAAATGCTCTGTACCTGTTTCAGTGGTATGTCATATGATTTAGTTTGTAGAATTTGATGTCTTCGATGCCTCTCTTCAGAAGGTTCAATCTTTATCGCTAGATTTTATTCTAACATCCCCATCCCTCTCCCTTACTTTCATATAATGGTTAAACTACTGTATGAAGGCAAAGGCATACCACATATTTTTCAAGCTCCAATGCCACAACACTGACAGTTCTTGCAAATATTGGTATTTACTGCTAGCCAATGCTGGCAGTAGCACTTGTATGTAAATAAATTGTAAGTTGCTGTATCTTTAAATTGCGAGGTTCCATCAACCTTTGTTTCATGTTTCTTGGAAAACAGGCCTGCAGTTGTTCCAGTTCTTTATTGGTCTATATTGTTTTCATGGCAAGTTTGTACTTGACCTTGATTTAATCCAGCTGTCTACAACATCTGATATAAATTAGATCCAAAGACTCTCTTGCCTCCCTTGCTCAGATTAGTAGCAGTAATTCTACTTTTATGAGCCAATATATGCTGGAGGAGGTATGTATATTACTTCCCACAAATTACACAAGTTGATGTTTTCCTTTGTGCTCCTTGCTATGTCTTGGTTTGGTTTGCTATTTAATGACATCTTAAATTTATATTTAACTTAATGGATAATGTGTGAAGCATTATCACAAATCCTCTAGAGGCTTTTTTCCTTGTCCAGTCCTATTTGGATAATGGAACATCACACAAGGACGTAAGGGTAACAGGGAATGGAAGGTGACAACTGGTGCTGGGATTCTGATGGTTCCATTTAACTGAGTACAGGCATGTAATTTCTAACAGACCTGCAAATGTGTTCTCTTCATGGGTATCAATGCAATTTAGCTGCTTGCATATATTGCAGTGTGGTCATCAACATATGTAAAACATTTGGTAACATTTGCAGTATGTGGAACATCTGCATTTGTTTTTAATTTATGTTGTATCAAACAATTACCATTAAACAGGTATTGCAGAGTCTAGAGCCGTTGTGTATATTTACCCTGCTTTTGTATTCTATTGATGTTTCCACCCTGTTATTGTTCAGTAGTTTGTTTTTATCCACCCTTTATAATTCAGTCTCTCATAGCAAAATGCTATGCAAAATGGGCTATTGTAGTCAATTGATGTTTTATTCACCCTGCTATTGTAGTCTATTGCTTTTATATCCACCCTGCTATTGTAGTCTATTGATGTTTTTATCCACCCTGCTATTGTAGTCTATTGATGTTGTATCTACCCTGCTATTGTAATCTATTGATGTTTTATCCACCATGATAATGTAGTCTATTGATGTTTTTATCCACCCTGCTATTGTAGTCTATTGATGTTTTATCCACCATGATATTGTAGTCTATTGATGTTATATCCACCCTGCTATTGTTATATATTGATGATCCACCTGCTATTGTTATATATTGATGATCCACCTGCTATTGTAGTTTTGTACTTGCAGACCTCTTACTTTGTTGCTCTATTACTCAGGTGATTCCATATCACTAAGCCTGCTGGCTTTCTGGTTAATGTACATTTTAAAGAGAAAGGAATTGATATGCTACCAGCTGTGTGAGCATGTGTGGCCTACCCCTGTGTTTGAAAAGCATAAGCGACTGCAAGGCCTACAACCGATCATAAATATCCAAAACAATTATTTGAGAAGTTTGTAACATATGAAGAATATGATATGCATTAAATCAGGAACTTTTTTTAACTCTTGTATTTTAGTGTGAAAGGAATCAGTTAGGTACAGTGTGCTATGCCTATATCATTAGGGCATGATGAATGAACTGTGTATCTAGGCCTACTACTGATTTTGCATGTAATTGTAATGAATGAAAAAGAGTCGGGACTCAGTTGGGAGTCATCGATTCCTAGGGCAGGAGTCACCGACTCCAAAATTGAATGAATTGCCCAAGCTTATCCCAGATAGAAACTCAACTTGATTTAATTGAGTAGATTCTATTGGTAAGGAGCCAAATCTCTTGTAATTTCAGCTTTGTTTCATCTCATTTTTAGATCTATCCCATTGACAGCTATATGACCTGTGCATACTTGTTTGTTTCCCCAATCATTGCCTTCTTCCAATCTTAGCTCAAAGTATGCATAGGGGTGAAGTTAATTGATGCTGATGATGCATGTGATAAGTAGGGCCTTAGATAGCAGACATCCTGTTAACTACTTTGTTGGTAGGATTTACGTCATGACGTTGCTAACTTGTCTGAATAATTGAGTAAGGTCCCAACACATCAATGTCAAGTGTATGCTTTTAATCTTTGATTTCTTTTTAAGACAAAGAAGAGATAATTTTAGTTTCAAAATAATCCCCTAAAAGCTATATGTTATTTGTTTATATTTGTCCTGACATTTAAAGGGGTTTTTTTGCTTTTAGGAGAAATACCTATCTGATGAAGGGTGTCTTGCATCAAGTCTTCAAAGCGGTTTAAGTGGTTGTAAGCAAATATCATACCAAAGATAGGAGCAACAGCTACAATCTGATCGTGATTTACTTTGAAGTAAAATATGAAATTGGATTCCCTTTACCTCTTCTCCCAGCTGCTGACTTCCCTGCATATCTCTTCTCATGCTTTTCTGCCTTAACCTGCTGGTTTTCTTCAATTAAACAATAGCAACTAATTAAGATTTTAAATCTGTTAACTATCCAGCTATGATAACTTGTGCTACAGATTCCTATTTTTTATGTAGTGACTTACAATGAATTAAATTTAAAGGGACTGAATAAGTTGGTCTATTTCAATGCCTTTTGATGAGCAGCAAGCCTGTGGGTAGCGACAACTATTCGTTTGGTTTTGCAATTCTATGTGATCAATATAATTTAACTGAAGTATTATGTTGTTTCACCCTGGAAAACTTCAATGAAGACCATTGGTATTTACACTGTTCATACAACTGCAGAACTCACCCTACAGGTGTATAAATGATTGATACGTAGGGTTTAGTATAAACATGACTATTTGCTGAAAATGCACAAACTGTTTTCAGTAACTTGTACATTTGTTCATTCCTTTTCTCATCTCAGCTGCAAGACACTTTTCAGAAGGAAGTCAGCAAGCTATCCAAGAAGCTCTGCAACGTTTGGCCAAGAGACAAGCGGCTCGGCAGTATTCTCCAACACAAAACCAGAATCTTCTAACCCAAGTTCAAAACCCAGCCAACCCATTGTCTGGTCCAGTTCTCAATAGACAAAGTGTGTATGGACAAAGTATAGGAAGGAATAATGTTCATAACAGTAGTGGCAAGGTACCTCACCATCATAGAGCACAGTCACAGGACTCAGTAAAGGTTTATTCTGAGGGACAAAGGCTAGGAAGCTATGACTATGCCAGTTCTCAAAACGGACTTTCTTCTGGTCTGGAAATATCCTCAGGATCAAAAACAAGTGTATCTTCTAGAGGGAGCTCTTCCTCAGGCTTGCAGAGGACACTCTCAAACCCTAATTTGCTTAATCAGACTGTAGCCAACCAAATGGCATGGCAGAATGAATCACAGAAAGCATACAACACAGTGGTTGGTGTCCCACCACAAAATGGAACATACCAACCCTCGCCTGGAAGCCTTCAGTATCATTACACTGTACAGAATATGCACCCTTTATCAGCTGGTACTTACCACACTTCAAAGACATCCAGACAACGTCAATCTGAAACCAGGATGGAATCTCAACAGCCAATGAGCTTGCAGGAACAGCAGTACATATCCCATGAGCTGACTCAGCAGAATCGGCTCAAACATCAAGAGCAGGTAAGTTACCTTCATCTTGAGCAGGTTTAATGTAAGCGGTACTTTTCCCTAATTCACATATAGGTTTATGTGTTTCTTTTACACTCTTCATTTATCACATTATGGTAGCATCTTCCAAAACCCCTCCATCCATTTTCCGGTACCTTTTGAGGTGGTTACAGGCTAACTTTGATTCCAGGCCTCAGGTGTTGTGTGCCATTCATATTGAGGAGAAATCCTACAACAGTCACAAAATAATATCTTGCTGCAGTTTTGTCTGCTCTATGTGGTGGGTGATTCTGTAGCCTACTAGTATTCAGTCACTCCTTTGGTTGATTTGCATATTTGGGTCATGCTGTTAATTAGCATACATGTAAGGGATGTACTCACCAGTCAAGTTTGTGAGATGTGTTTGATCAAACAAGTAATTCTTTTTCACAAAGTTTAATATCATGTAGAGAGAATGGAGCTAGTCATCCCATTCTACACAGACTGTATCTCTCAGCTGGATGATACCCAGTACTACAAGATGTTTTTTTTCCACATCATATGAGGCTGATTTAGTCATTCTCTTGGCTTGGTTCTAACGTTGACATTGAGATTTCTGTTCATCTTGTGCGGTATCCAGAGCACCTGTTCCTAGCTGCACTTTTCTTCTTGTGAAGAAGGTCAATAATCGATATTGTTTAGAAGATGGTTTGCCAATTGTTCCTTGTTGCAGCACGCTAATTGACAAATATCTCTTTTGTTTCTTTTGCATGTGTATCTGTTTGTTGGGGGGAAGATTAATGTTACACAAACTGGCATGATCACCTTACAGATCAACAGGGGAGGTTCTTTACATATGTCCAATGAATCGCTGCAGTCACTGCAGTCCACATGGGTTTGTTGATTGCACTACATGATGTCTCTTAGAGATGTCAGTAACTATCATATGATAATTGCCTCCACTAACTTGCATCTCACGAGTTTCTAGACTGTTCATCTGATTGCTTTAGGCTACATGTCATACAGTGAGCTGACTATTGGCATGATCGAAAGTAGCTAAATACCCAGCATCCGGGAACTGACAGGTCAAACAGGGTAGCAACAGAAAAAGACCATATTGAAAAGAAAGAAAGAAGTATTTCCAATGAAACAAATCCAGGGATCATCGTAGGGTACTTTATGGGCCAGAGATCATAGTAGGGTACTTTATGGGCCAGAGATCATAGTAGGGTACTTTATGGGCCAGAGATCATAGTAGGGTACTTTATGGGCCAGAGATCATAGTAGGGTACTTTATGGGCCAGAGATCATAGTAGGGTACTTTATGGGCCAGAGATCATAGTAGGGTACTTTATGGGCCAGAGATCATAGTAGGGTACTTTATGGGCCAGAGATCATAGTAGGGTACTTTATGGGCCAGAGATCATAGTAGGGTACTTTATGGGCCAGAGATCATAGTAGGGTACTTTATGGGCCAGAGATCATAGTAGGGTACTTTATGGGCCAGAGATCATAGTAGGGTACTTTATGGGCCAGAGATCATAGTAGGGTACTTTATGGGCCAGAGCTTTCTTCATGTGAAGGATTGAAAATATTAAAATACTAAATATCATACAAATGGTTCAATGTACCTCTGTTTCTTCAACATAACACACTTATCCCTTTATTAATTAGAACTTTATCATATGTAATGACTATGTTTACTTCCAAAAAGGTTTTGAATGTCATTGTTTTGAATAACAATGGAATCATGACTCCTCTTGAAGCCACAAGTCTCAGGGCTGCGAGTACTGGACTCCAAAAATCTAGGAGCATCCAAGCCAAATTAATCTTTACATCTCATAAAATTACTTGATCAAATCTGACCATCATCAAGAATTCACACAGCAGTTGTTCAAAGTTCTGGCATCCTTTCAGTTTGAAGACAAATACAGATAAATTTATGCTAGTTGGACTTACAAATAAAGTGCTTAAATTTCAACATTTTATTTCTCATCAACACTGTAAACTTTAATGGCAAGTTTGATTGACATGTTTCGTTTTGCTTTTCTCTGTGTCAATCTCTTTTCGTTTTGCTTTCAGTTGCCATTTTTAATACAAGTTGCCCAACATCCTCCTTCAGAGCACATGTTTATAGCTACATTTTGATTTATGGTCTTCACCTCTGGATAGTATTAACTTTACTATTTCTTTCTATAATTTATGAAGGAACAGATCAAACCATATCAGACCTTCCTAGTATCAGAATTAAATGTAGAGCTGTATCTTCTCAAATCTCCTTAGCTTGGTGTCATGGCATATTGTTGTTTTAATGGGCAAATGCAAACATTGTCTTAATTCATTGGTACAAACTATAAATTGTAAGGGAAGAATAACCAGTCTTGGCAAAACTGTCAACATTCCATGAAATGTGACATATGTTTGCAGCAACCAGTATTCAATAGAGCATAAAGCAATCCTCAACAAAAAACAACTCTGGCAAAAAATAAAATTCACTTGCCACTGGTAATGTTATATATGCTATATAGTCAAAATACAGTTTCCAAAAAGAATGCTAATGAAAGTTGTGGCAAGTGGGCAAGCATGTACTTGTTGAGGCCTGGTGTTAGGTTCATTAGTATTTGCATTTAGAGGATGAAGTTATATTATAAAGTGTTCTATGGTGCTGTTAGCTGGTAATTTAGCAGTAATAATAGCTGACATAACACAGAGCTGCTTGTCATGTTGTAATTTAAGCTATTTATATGGTGTGTCTCTTGTCAAAGAACAGCTTTCTTGATCTGACGGTCTAGGGACCTCCCAACACCACATGTGTTTTCATGTGATATAAGTAGAAAGCATGCTAAAATATTTACCTGCAGAGAGATGTAATGATACATGCATTGACATGCAGAGAGAACACACAGGAATCAGATTTAGTGGTCCTGTCAACTTTAATGTTTGTTGCTACTAAAATCTACAAAATATTTCTCCTGTATTGTTTCTCTTATATTCCATAGCAACATGGATATTATGACAATATCTATTGTCACCACAATGACTTGAGTCCCTTAGCTCAGTGGCATTATAATACTCTTGGCTATTGTCTTCCCCAGAGTGACCAAGTGTCTGTGACAAAGGTAATTATCTCTGTGGTTACAAGTATACTCAAAACATCCCATCCATAGATACAAAAAAAGGGGTCTTCTGCCACCAATTGCATAAATGTGTATTTTTCAACAAAAGAACTAATAGCAAATGGGATCCTCTGAAAGCTGGACAGATTTCTTTGTTTGTGTCTTAAGTATGTTTAGGGAAGACTCACATCGACATGTTACATCATTACCATCTTCACACTTGACTGCATACACTCCGGAAAAGCCTGAATTAGTTAAAAGAATTGTCTGCTAGCCCTTAGAAATTACCATAAAAAACGATGATCAATTTTCCAAACATGTTTTTAAAGAAGAAGAAAGCTAATATTGTGTTTGACAGAGAAATGATTTTTTAATCGTTGAGGATTGATATTTCAAATATACTTTGAAGTTTGAACAGTACTTAGAGAACTTGACATCATCTGGGCAAATGCAGATTGGGACATAACCTACGCTGCACACAGTTCCTACAGTAGTTACAGCAACCACGTTTGAAAACAGATTAATTTCTTCCTTAATTTTCGGGTGAAATTTCTTATATCATGGATGATCCCATGCTTTTATGTAGTACATCAGTGGTTTTGTGGTATTTGTGTAACACAAGATAAGCTGAACAGCAGACTCATTGTTGTTTACATTGCGCTGTCCAGCTCCAATGCGAAGAATGCTCGCATGTAGGCTACCGTAAAGTTTACAATCGGACAGTTCTATGAAGCCTAAGCTTTCTGGTACTACATTGTGCGCTGCCCAGCTCCAATGCGAAGAATGCTTGCATGTAGGCTACCGTAAAGTTACAATCGGACAGTTCTATGAAGCCTAAAAGCTTTCTGTTACTTCATTGTGCTCTGACATCGATTCCACCATATTTCACCTTGCGATGTTCCAATTACTTTTTAATTAATGTTAAAGAAGCTTCCTTTTACTGTTTTAAGTTGATCTGTGAATGTTATTTCAGCAGTTTCGGAGAACAGCTTATGGGCATTTCCATGAAAAAGTGGACATGGGCTCAAAAGATAAATTCTGCAATGACATCTTGTCATTGGTTAAATGTTGTTGTAAACATATATCCAAGTTTGTGGAATCAATATGATACCTTCCTAAATATTGATTTTTTTCATGGAAATTTGTACATGCGAGAGTGTATTTGTTGTGGAAATGGGAGTGCTAACTTCAAGTCGCCCTTTTTTCCTATTTGCCCGCATTACATCATTCACCAAATTGATGGGTTCGAACTACCGATGCTTTTGGTGAGAAACTGTTGAATTTGAAAACCAGATTTTCACAAGAAGAAAACATTGAATAGGGAAAATTTTTGCAGGGTTAGAAAGAGAAAAATAACAGCTATGAGGACAATGTATCAAAATCTCCCACCAGACAATTCCTTTAAATAGCCTAGTCAACTCTGAATGGATTTGTTGTTATTGTTTGAAAGCATTTGATCCAAGTGGTGAGCGCCAGAGCTATTTGTGGTTCCTATGTGACAAAATCAAAGAGAACAAGGAAATCAGTTACAGTACAACCTGCTCCAAGATCTTTCTGAAGGCCAATGCCAGTTCTTGATTTAAACAATCCAGACTTCCAACATGTCAACACACTGTATTTTTTTCTGCACAAGTCAACCCATTTTCTTTCTTCTATTCGCTCTTCAAGATACCAAAAACTTTTCTTACATTAGAAATGTTTAACAAACAAAACATTAATAAGTGCCAGTCTCATAAGATCACAAGTAAATTTTTTTTAAATACAGTAATAGATACAGGTTTTGCATATTTACAAGACTAACTAAATGCCTATTACTGACATTTGTCTGCTGAAAGGATTGTCATGTATTTCTGGTATTTGATTGGCTAATAATACTCCACTACAAGCTTCTACAAACATTTTGACATCATTTGCACATAAAATTCATTGTCGAACCTTGATTTCTTGCAACATTATTACAGCAGAACTACCAATCCCGAGGTTATTAATCAGGTTCAGTAGTTACTCCAGTGAATGCTGCAAAATGTTTGGGCAACTCCCTGACCAGACCACCTGTTTCAATGATGTTTTGTTTTAATGTGCAGCAATTGTACCACTGGGACACTCATTCACACAACAAGAAGTTGTTTTTTTCCTTCTGTTTGTTGATTGTTGTAGTCAGCAACTAGAATTGCTGTTCTGAATCTACTGAATGCACATTGCATAGATCACTTGATTTATACAACAATATTATTTACTCAAAATAACATTGGGAATATTTTGTTTGTTGCAAAAGGAGGATGTCTTTTGATACATCAAACTGATGGTAGATATTGTTCGGAAATATGTCTAACATAAGAAGATACGAAATGGAACAAATAGAAGAAAGACACATCTAGAAAGAGTTACACAGGTCGACAAAGAAACAAGCAAACTGTTTGGGGCCATTTTAAGCATGGTATTATGACTGCATGGTATTGACAGCTTGTAACAGGGTAAGACTCGGAAGCTATTTGTGAAGGGGAAGTTGTGAAGATAGTAGTTATATTTACAAAGATACAGATTTCGCAGAACCTGGTATGGGGAGGCTATCATGGTCAGCTTATGTCGAACAAACTTGGATATATCACAGCTTGGAGGAGCGCATTTGATATTCGCTTTGGAAAAAAAAAAGGTTGGTATCTCCTTATGTTGTCGATATTTTTCAGTAATTTTGTGATTTTAAGGAATTTGTATTCAAATCGTATTCTGAAGCACAATAAAAAGTAAACCCGCTCTATTGTGGTATACTCGGATCATCACTGAGTTCAAGTAGTGAATTTATATCTGTTTAGAGATTCAGGGATACCTGGTAGTGTGTGTGCTCAAGTGGTGGCTATAGTCAGTATGAAGGGTAGCCACGATAGCATGGCAATGAATGAGGAGCGTTGATGAGAGGCTTCCCTTACCAACTTGCAGTTTCTTTGTATTATAATACTACATCTCCATTCATTCCCTACAATACTACAACTATTGCTTGTGATCTCACGATAAAAGTAATAGTTTGCAAAATGTTCTTGCATGTCATCAAGAAGACTTACAAAGTTACCAAAGTATGTAGGCAAGCATTTTGACATGTCTGTAAATTTGTTGATGATCCATTGCTTTCATGTTATCTAATGTGTTAGTCTGTGAATTTGTTGATGATCCTACATGCTTTCATGATATCCAATGTGTTGGTCTGTGAATTTATTGATGATCCTATATATATATGCTTTCATGATATCCAATGTGTTGGTCTGTGAATTTATTGATGATCCTATATATATGCTTTCATGATATCCAATGTGTTGGTCTGTGAATTTATTGATGATCCTATATATATGCTTTCATGATATCCAATGTGTTGGTCTGTGAATTTGTTGATGATCCTATGCTTTCATATTATCCAATGTGTTGGTCTGAATTTATTGATGATCCTATGCTTTCATGTTGTGTTCTGTGAATTAATTGATGATCCTATGCTTTCATGTTATCCAATATGTTGGTCTGTGAATTTATTGGTGATCCCATGTTTTCATGAATGTTGTGTTTGTCTGTGAATTTATTGATGATCCTATGCTTTCATGTTATTTAATGTGTTGGTCTGTGAATTTATTGATGATCCTATGTTTTCATGTTGTGTTGGTCTGTGAATTTATTGATGATCAGATGCTTTCATGTAATCCAATGTGTTGGTCTGTGAATTTATTGGTGATCCTATGCTTTCATGTAATCCAATGTGTTGGTCTGTGAATTTATTGGTGATCCCATGCTTTTATGAATGTTGTGTTGGTCTGTGAATTTATTGATGATCCTATGCTTTTATGTTATCCAATGTGTTGGTCTGAATTTATTGATGATCCCATGATTTCATGTTGTGTTGGTCTGAATTTATTGATGATCCTATGCTTTCATGTTATCCAATGTGTTGGTCTATGAATTTATTGATGATCCCATGCTTTCATGTTATCCAATGTGTTGGTCTGAATTTATTGATGATCCCATGATTTCATAACATTGTGTTGGTCTGTGAATTTATTGGTGATCCTTTGCTTTCATGTTATCCAATGTGTTGGTCTGTGAATTTATTGATGATCCCATGCTTTCATGTTATCCAATGTGTTGGTCTGAATTTATTGATGATCCCATGATTTCATGTTGTGTTGGTCTCTGAATTTATTGGTGATCCTTTGCTTTCATGTTATCCAATGTGTTGGTCTGAATTTATTGATGATCCCATGTTTTCATGTTGTGTTGGTCTGTGAATTTATTGATGATCAGATGCTTTCATGTAATCCAATGTGTTGGTCTGTGAATTTATTGGTGATCCTATGCTTTCATGTAATCCAATGTGTTGGTCTGTGAATTTATTGGTGATCCCATGCTTTTATGAATGCTGTGTTGGTCTGTGAATTTATTGATGATCCTATGCTTTTATGTTATCCAATGTGTTGGTCTGAATTTATTGATGATCCCATGATTTCATGTTGTGTTGGTCTGAATTTATTGATGATCCTATGCTTTCATGTTATCCAATGTGTTGGTCTATGAATTTATTGATGATCCCATGCTTTCATGTTATCCAATGTGTTGGTCTGAATTTATTGATGATCCCATGATTTCATAACATTGTGTTGGTCTGTGAATTTATTGGTGATCCTTTGCTTTCATGTTATCCAATGTGTTGGTCTGTGAATTTATTGATGATCCCATGCTTTCATGTTATCCAATGTGTTGGTCTGAATTTATTGATGATCCCATGATTTCATGTTGTGTTGGTCTCTGAATTTATTGGTGATCCTTTGCTTTCATGTTATCCAATGTGTTGGTCTGAATTTATTGATGATCCCATGATTTCATAACATTGCGTTGGTCTCTGAATTTATTGGTGATCCTTTGCTTTCATGTTATCCAATGTGTTGGTCTGTGAATTTATTGATGATCCCATGCTTTCATGTTATCCAATGTGTTGGTCTGTGAATTTATTGATGATCCTATGATTTCATGTTGTGTTGGTCTTTGAATTTATTGATGATCCTTTGCTCTCATGTTATCCAATGTGTTGGTCATACAGTAGGTGTTCTCATTTGTCAATATAGCAAATTGTATCTTTGGTTATACAAAGTCCTGTTTAGTGATGTGCAATCCATTCCAATAAACAGCACTCTACAAGTGCCAGTGAATGGAACTTTATTTGTTAATATCTGATGATAAAGCAACCTTGCTTGCCCCTTAGCCTCAGTTTGCCTTTGTCTCCTTTTAATGGGTTCTATTGTACTGTCAGCCTGCCAGGTGTTGAGGTAAACTGTCCACTAATAAGACATACTTGAAGGCTCTATGGGATTATACAGGTTACTGATGTGCAAACCCCCACAAAGATTTCCACAACCACCACAAACCACTCTAGATATTTCGGGATTTCCATTTTTTTGTACTTTTTGTTGGGGTTTTCTTTGTTTTTGTGGGTAAAGGTTTGATATGTGATTTACTGCTCTCAGCTGTTTAATGTAATTCTTATAACTGGATAGAGATCCAACTGAGAATCCCAAGATTTAATTTGTGGTTACTCTTTTCAAATGGTTGCAGTAAGTTCCATTTCCTGCCTGCCATTCCAGGCTTGCTTGACACAGGACCACAGCACAGGTCTATTTGGATTACAGATAGGACAACAAAGACAGGGCCAGCAAAAAAGAAAGAAAAATCAAGCTGGCTATTTATGTCCTGTCACAGCCAATCCTCCCAGTAGCAACTTGCATTAGTTTATGTTAGTATTTCAATTGTTTTATTGTACATGTATAGGAAGTGAGAACAAGTAGCAAGTGGTTAATACTGACAAATTAAGTCCATTTGAAATGAAATCTTGACAATACATGAAAGTGACTTGCAAATATTATTGTGAAGAGTGTGTTGAGAATGTGATAGGCTGGGAGGGGAAAGGAGTGGGGGGGAGGTGAGGTGTGAGAAAGGTGTGGAATTCACCAAATGATGGAAATCTTTGTGTGTAGCCACTCTGTGTAAAGCTTAATACACATAATTGCAACACAAAACAAGTCTGTATTTTAAAGGTAACTTGGACAGCTGCAGGAGTCTTTACACTTGGTACAATGTAGTAGTGCAACATATCATCTCGAACCTTAAATAATTGATGTAGAAACAATGGAATTAATTAGAAATATTACAATCCAACTATCAGTTGGTCAAATTGCTTCCTCTCTCTGTATCCCTTGTATTATGTAATGCTCATAACTTTTCTGGTGTTTCAATACTGGTTTTAAAGTACTTAGCCACATCTGAAATACATTTGCCTGAAGTAACTCTTAGACTTCATCCAACCACATATTAATATCCTACCCAGCATCACAAAGCTACACCAGTCACAGATTGATTGATTTCATCTGTGCATGAAACCACATGTGAACAAGTTAAAAGTTTAAATGTTTATAGATTCTTTTGCAAAACCTGGAAATCATGAACATGGATTTTTGTCAATGTTTCTGAAAGGTCAGATCTGGGACAAGTCCTCAGTAGATTATGAAATTTATAGAAGGTGAGGACCTTTGTATGATTTGTAAGTGGAATGGAAAAGAACCCCTGGCTAGACATTCCCTCAGCTATTGTTACCGGCTATGTAGAAATGTCTGTGTCTGTCTGTTACTTGGCAATTATACAATATATGCTTTTCTTTTTCTTTGTTCTGTTTAATGAAACTTTGACACAATGATCCTCCTGGTGATGAACTTTTCAGGAATCTTAGGTCAAACATCATTTAGGGGCTGGCTGGTCATTATACGAAAATATGCAAACATTCTTCTCCAGCAGGATGGATACATATATACTTACAAAGAGTTTTCTAGGCCAGTCCCTGTAAGCAGCAGTTGTGAGTTGTTACAAACAGGGTTGAGGGATATGTTTATGTAGCTTTCATGGCTGGTCAGGGTGAAACCTATGGTACATGCCAAATTTAATGTGGTACTCTATGAGCTTTTGCTTCTCATTGACAGAGATTCACAGTTTTAGTTTACTTTACTTTAGAGATTCAGCTTTAGGAATTATTTTGGTAACCAAAGGTGATGGATAAATAATTCCAAGGTAGAGAGTGAAGTAGGAGTTGATTATTATGTTGTAGAGGATTACTGAGATTCATTTTATAGGTGATACTATTAACAGTAAGTTAATCCATCTGATTATAGTCTTTGAGGAGTGAAATCTTTGTCTTGCCAATTTTCTTCTCAGATTGACAAAAACAGTATCTAGGTGGATCTAAGTGACCCTGTGATAATTACTTCTCTAACCCAGAGTTGTTTTATATTGGTTAGTAGCAGCTGTAGACATCACCAAACTGCCAGTATTTAAAACAAACTCAAATTCTACACAAGGTCCAAATACTGTGATCATGGTTTGGTATTTTGTATTTTCTCAACCCTTTGACTTTTAACAATTTCAGTAGCTATAAATAATGTCTTGACTTGAAGGTATGGCATCAGCTGTCTGGTTGTGGTTTAAGGGTGTACCTCTATGCTCAGCAGTGACTAAAGACCAATTTAGTTTAGTTTGAACTTGACTTTAGTGACACATGTTGCTCTCCTCAATAAATGTGGCAAAGCCCATGGGGAGAAGGTTAATGAACCCCTTAAGGTTTAACTATTAAACTAATGAGAGCATTTGCAGTCTCTTGTGAATCCAGCCAATCCCACCTAACATAAAAGGTCAATTAAATATGATGCCTCTAGAGCACTCTTTAAAAGCTACTCATCAGTTAGTGCCCCAAATAGTAACATGCTGAAAATTATACCTGTGGTAGTAGATTAACTAAAACGACTGCACTTAGTCTATACACTTATGTCATTAGTATATAACTATGGTATGTGTGGGTAACCTGGGAGTAGGTCTATCTTATCATATTACATAAATATATGGATGAATTTATATGAACGATGACGTAAGTGTATAGACTCAATGCAGTCGTTTAGTTAATCGACCACAAAAGTCTCTAGAGGCAGGGTTTCCCTAATTTCATCCCCCCATGAACCCCCTGTGGATGTCAGAGTTGACCACGAACCCCCAACTTTTCGAGACACGATCTGAGTCATTATTATACTATAATACGCATAACAGTGCTTCGTAAAAGATCAAGTTCATAATGTAATATTGTAGAGTTTGTCGATAGGTACAACTTTTTTACATTACTAAATTATATGATATATCAGATTTTAGTTCAACAAAAAGTACTCTAGTTTTGACTTTCAGAAACGTCTCACGAAGCCCCTGGGATGGACTCACGCACTCCCTGGGGGTTCATGCACCCCAGTTAGTGAACCCCTGCTCTAGAGTATTCTTTAAAGGCTCATCAGTTAGTGCCCTAAATTGTAACATGCTGAAAATTGCTGAAAGGTAAAATACTTTTTTTCAAAAAGTATAGTTTCCAAATATCTTCCAGACTGTGAGGAATGTTAAATTTGGCAATAATTTGTCTCAAAGAGCTAAAATGCTTTAAGGGTGTCTAGTTTGAAGTCTGAAATGGAGTAACCATTATATATAGTTCATATGAAAGTAATGCTGAGTCCTGATGCTGAGACTGATTCTTCATTTCAACATACTGTACGTAGTAGTCTCAAATCAGGCCACAGGATTCTTTATTGGGATTGTTTCATGGGAAACAACTTTTTAGTAACTAAACAGTCACCAATCTTTTTTTTACAATTTTAACTCAAACTAGTTCAGTTGATGGTGTAACTAACAAAGTTCTGTTGTTTATCAATCTGTATCTTAATTAAATATATAAGAGGCATGTTCTGTCAATCTGTCATGCCTTTTGATAAAACTTTGATATAATGGTCCTTGAGTGGTGGGTCATTGTGCTTGTCTGAGGATATGAGCACAAAGGCCATTGACAGTAGATCATTTTAGCCTTGTTACTGTACAGATTATATTGTTTAGGAAATTACAACTTAGCACTTCTCGTCCCATTCAGAAATGCATCAACCAAAGATTCTTATAATTTTGTTGTTAAGCTGTCGGTTATCTTGGTAAGGTCATGTTGGGGTCTTGTAAAATTAGAATTGACAGCTGCCTACAAACTTACAAAGAGTACGTAACCTGAAGGACTTTTTTAATACTGATCGATTAATACTGTAATAATTGAGCATAAATTGGTTTAGTAAATCATATAGCCACTTTGTTTGATATTTAACCAGTATGCCATTCTTATAGCCAGCCTAATTGGTAATTTGGCTTGCTCTGTCATTGATCCAGCCAAAGCCATGCAATTAATCTCATATCAAGCAGCAATGAGGGAACTCCTGTAATTAAGAAACTGGGTCTTGTTTTATTCTTAATTGTGCCAGATCAAACCCAGACTTATGACATGGTATACCACTGTACATGATTTATATCACCTTCCCCCATCTTTGTGTGGAATTTGTACTGTTAGTGGCAGCCCCGCTCACTTATATGGGAACAAGTCCAACTGTGATTTTTGACAATCCACTCTTCTTGTGGAAAACATGTTCATTTTGGAAAACCAAATCATTGTGGCAAACATGAACACTTTGGCAGCCAAATTTATGTTGAGTTGAAGTTTTCAAGTTCTTGGTTCTTTCTGCAAAGATGTTGGTTTAAAGAAGTCAGCTGGTGATGACAGTGATTTTATTTAATAACTTTTATTTTGTAAACAGATCATGGTTATGAAGATACTCTTTTCTGGGTGGTCCCTGTATTGTAGTCATTTGTGTCACATATCTCATGTTTTTCCCATCATTTGGACTAATTGTATTGAAAAGTATGGATTCTGTAACATAACAAAGAAGTTGAATGTTCACATGTCAGAAATGACACCTGTTAGAATGTAGTCTATGTTTGGAGTTATGGTCCATCTGGATTTCTACTTCAGGTCTAGAAGCTACTTGCCTTCAAACCATTGGTTTACTGTGCCATTGGAATGTAATAATTTGTGTGAAGTATCTGGAATAGTTACAGCTGGAATTTCACAGAAAAGGCAAACAACCATCAATTTGTCTTTGATAATTTAATAATCACAAGACTTTGTCTGCATACAAGAGTGAGCACTTTTGTAATTGGAAAAAAAAAACCTGTACAATGCAATATGACATCATACAGCTCATTCATCCAGTGAGGTACTACAACTTTAGTTGTCTCAACTTAACATCACAAGAGAGCAGAATTCCATTCTATTTGTGTCATCTTTCAAATTTGTAGTTGGTTTACAGTACTGTGCTGCATTGTAGGTCAAATACTTACTCTTTTCTTAAGTTGTTTGAGGTACATGGTACCATCTCTTTGAGTTACCGCCTTAAGTGTCATAACAATATATATATATAATAATATATGAATTAATTTTGTCTTTCTTTTTGTTTTGTCACCTTTTTTCAATCCTATTTATAAATATGTAATATTTATCCTGGATATGAAATATTTAATCTGACAATTTCACAACTGAACCGTGGATACATTTCTCCTTATTTAGGACCTACCCCCATTTGTTGCAGTACTAATTGATGTTCAAATTATAGTTTGAACAATAGGAAGACATTCTGAACTTTTCTGAAATATCTAGTGAGAGACCTTGTTGTCATTACTGCATGTCCAAAATGTAGGCTGAAATGGGTCATATACAGTTAATGTTCTAATATATTTGTTTTGTGAACCTGCGTCCATACTACTTTCTGAGCAATCAGCATGTTGTATTATTGTGTACATTTGTCAGTTATTGTCAATGGGTGGCTCGGGCATACTTTCATAATTGTTCAAGGGGCTAACACTTGGAGAGATTGATCTTGTTCTCACATGTAGCAATTTTAAAGCACAGACGCGCTTGTCATAAAGAGGAATTACAGTTCTTTTGAATGTATTCCATACCCTGGTGAGGATCTGGGGACTTCGGCTGCAGCATTTGCAGATATTCTTGTTCTTTCGAATGCTCAATTAAACACACAGAAATACTGTTGAGATAGGAATTCAATTTCAGTGAATTGTTTCAAAGACCTGGTAGGCGAACTGGGGAAGCCCCTGCAAGCTGTAGCATTTTGTTAGCCTAATAGTAACCAAGTTTGGGAAATGTAAATGTATGGCCTAATATTAACCAAGTCTGGGAAATGTAAATGTATGAGAGAATTAGAAACAGAACAGTTTTGTTTTCTTTCTGCATCTGAAATTCATGGTTGTATGACACCCTCACTGAATTCTGCTCTATTTGAGACCAACAAGGCTAATTTTAAATATTCTCTGGTGTGTGTGGCAGGTGTGAATTTGGAAGTGAAGGGTTTCAAATGTCTTGTGAATGTAAGGTTGGAAAAAAAGTGACATTCCCTTTGAAAACACACATAATGTAGTTCTGTTTTTACTCTTTTTGTATACAGATTGCTGCCTATCACACCAGTACAACAGTAGCTGTGCAAGATGCCCTCCAGAGACATGCAAGCACCACTTTGCCATATGCGGACAGCTCTGTGAAAAGAAAACCCCATCCACCATCCCAAACATGTGGCCAATCACGGAGACCGATTAGTTCCCAACGGCTGGCTAGGTAAGATTAAATCAGTTAACCAGTTTGAGTACCAGTAACAATCCACCAGGTGGAGCAGAGTACAGACAACTGTGCTAGAATATGTATATGAGTAAGAACTCACTACAAGTCTGCAGTTATGAAAATTTATATATCAAAGGCAGGTAAAGTATTGCCACTATAGCTGTTATATGTAAACTGATAATGAGGGGAAAACGATGGAAAGACAATTGTCCATCTGACATGGATGGTGACATTTAATGGTAAGATTATTTATCTTACCTTTCATGAATATATTCAATTGTAGCATTTCCAATAGGGCTGGTGAATAGTGTCAGCCAGTACAGATATCACAAAATTGTGAACATGAAGGGCATGCAAAGCAAGAAATAAGTTGTTAGGTAAACATTTAGGTTTTAATGTGTGACCCCACATGTTCAGTCCTCCCACCCAGGAGACATTAGTAGTGTTTGCACGGGTTATCCGGGTACCCGGGTACCCGCCCGACGCAATACTACCCGGTTCCTAATTTATTACCCGAATTCTACGCAAAGTGTGATTTAAAAAAAAAAAAAAATGCAAACCTACGGTTAGGCAGATTTCCCATTGACTTAGTGTGGTGTTAGGCTAACATATGTGGTCGAAGGTAACAGCAATAACGAAGGTACCCCCCCCCCCCCGACGCGATACTACCCGGTTCCTAATTTATAATTGAATCCTACGCAGTGTGATTTAAAAAAAAAATATATGCAAACCGATGGTTAGGCAGATTTCCCATTGACTCAGTGTGGTGTTAGGCTACCATGTGGTTGAAGATAACAGCGATAACGGAACTATTCCATGGATATCTTATAACTGCGTCACAATTTCAGCTAATAAACAAATGGCTATGCTAGATTACCCCATTTACTTAGTGTGGTGTTAGGCAACCACGTGGTCGAACGTAACAGCAATAATGAATGTGTACCATGGATATCTTATAACTGCGTCACAATTTCAGCGAATAAAAAGATGGTTAGGTTTAGCTAGATTTCTCATGCATTGACTTAGTGTGGTGTAAGGCTACCATGTGGAAGAAATGATTATTAATTCATTCGTTTATTTCATAGAAGGAAAGGCTGACAAGGAATTTTACGACATGTTTATGGATCATAGACGGGATAAATAAAAAATAATAATCGCAAGTGGCATTTTACAAATCGTGTATTCCAAATGCGATCAAATTGGGCGAATCGCGTAATCTCGCGGCTAATGCGAACCCTGGGCCTGCATAATAGATAGTAGTAGTAAAAACTGTTTAGGAGCTAACTTGGATATTTTTATGGTGTGATCCAATAGACGTGGAGAGCCTGCATAAGCAGCGGCGGCAGTGCGATGTTAACAACATTACTTCTAATTAGTAGTAATGTTAATTAATAATTACATTAAGTAATTAACAAGTTTATGACAGAAAAAAAGCAAATAGAAATTATTGAGGAAGGTTTTATACCTTACCTTACACATACGTGTTTGAACATGAAAACATTGTCAGTAGAGAAAATACTTCATTTATAATAGCATCCAATATGTAATTTCTTGAAAATCGTGAAAAACGAGAGTAAACAATTTTTCCCGGGTACCCGGATACCCGACGGGTAACGGCTCTCGGGTACCCGGTTCCCGATTTTTGGACCCGTGTAAACACTAGACATTAGTCTTAATGAGAGCAGGGTTCTTCGCCTGTAATGGGGAGACAACACACAAACAAATAGAATCACACCAAAACCATATATTACTATACAATTGATGTATTCATAATTAAAGAAGCAAGAAGAAAAAGAGAAGTTAATTAAGAACAACAAATTTTTAACTTTTCATATGAAACAGTAAACTATAAAAACACAATTAATCCCATCCGTGTCCAGATGTAACACAAGTAGGGGGAAGGGGGCTCACTCTCTCTCTGCTCGGCTGTCTGTCTGGTGCAGGGCAGATCATGGCTTGGTGGGAGGGGGCATCTTACGACCAGGGTGTTAGTCATGCCCACCCAATCCAAAGAACATGTGTAGAAATTATTGGGTAATTTCTAAAGATGATGTCTACAACATCCTAGATGGCTGAGGGCTGTCAAGTAAGTGGCCTTTAGAACTTAAATATCAAATATAATCAAGAGCAATGGGGCTTAATACCAAATGCAATATGAGACAAATCTATAACTGTATAAATATATAAATTAAACATAGTACATTCCTGTGTGCTTGGAGCCATCACAGAGTAAAAGCTTACTTCAGGAAAAAACAAAGTGATTCATACAAAAATACAAAGTGATTCATACATGTATAGAAATTAGTAGATAATTTCTATTGATTTCTCCAACATCCTGAGACGACTGAGGCCGTTCAAGTGAGTGGCACAGATCACTGGTAAACTGGCTGCCTTATAGAGCCTGGGGAAAGTACCTGCCAAGCCCAAATAAGGAGATAAATAAACCAGCTGATCGGCTTACTCATTATCGAAAACACCAACATTACTATTAAACAACCACTAAGACACCAGGTGTAAACAACTGACATAGTCCCAGAGAATGAGCTAATACACAAAGAGTTGGAGAAAAGGGTCACCTGTTTGCAGAAGATCTCCAACTCATGGGAAAACTTCACCTTTGAATATGTTGGCTTATGGGTTCGGTAGTGGTTAACTCTTCTTGGTACACATGGAGGACAAGGCAATGTCATTGCAAGAATAAAGGCATAGTCATGACAACTTCCTGCAAGGAAGTGACAGGCCATTGAACTCCATGAGCACCGAGAATTTGTAGGGGGAACCTATAACAGGGAGGGGGCATCTAAATCCTAGTAAGTCCTAATTTACCCAAAAATTAAGGGTGCTACAAAAGCAAGGTATAAACTTTGCTACGGTAACTGTAACGTCAAAATTTGTGGTGTTAGCTTTACGTTGCCATGGTTACCACTTCTTACAATTTATTTGCAAAATTCAAACCCTTCTTGCTAACTCTCATTGTTCTTTTACTTTAAGTTCATGGAATTATCTATATGGAGAAAGCAAGCTACTTGCTAAGATGCTACAATTGTTAAGAAGAAACAACGATAGCTATTATATCTCATGACTTTTAATTATGAAAGTTTTTATTTCCCTTGCTATTCAAACTTCAAAGCAGCATGTTTACGTGGGTGTGAAATATAAAACTGCTGGTAATCAGATCTAATAATTTACTTTTTGAAGTTTTGTTTGAGGATTCTTTAGTATACTAGCTAAGCTGATTGCGGTTATGACTGGGGTGGTCCTTACAGTGACATTTCTATATAGCTCATTCAAGAATGCTGTCACTGAAATATAATTCTCATGATTCATGTACAAGATATAGATCTACAGATGGTTATTGACAGCTGCTTATTTTGAGACTAGAGGAAAAGAATTTGTCATGCAGAGATGGCACCATAAGAAATTAACAGAATCATGAAAGTATTCTATTCCATATTAAAATACAACCACTCACACCTGCTCTCAAAGTGGAGCAAAGCATCTGCTCAAGAGGTTAACCTAGCATTAAAAGCAGTTACGGAACATGTGAAAGTGTCAATTGCCTGAGCTGAAAGATCAAGCAGCTTCAGTTTAAATACTGTGATACAAGGTTGCAAACCTCTCCTAGAAACTGTGCACTGCCACCCTGCAAAAGTGGAGTTACCAGTCCTCTGCTAGTGATTCCTGTAATGAAGTATGATTACAGAGACATATGATAACAATTATTTGATTATTGATCACTTAGGACTTGCACTTTAAGTAGCTATTTGCACATACGGTAGCTAACTGTCAGCACTGTGAGCAAACCTCCCAAGTCCTTCTTACAGGAAGCTTGCTTCAATCAAACAGACACATTTGTCCATATTGGTATGCAAAGAGCAAATTTTAAAAATGAGTTTCTCCACATATTCTTCATTTGTTTGAGAGGCTAAGATATGTAGTATCAAAATTATACCCAGCCCAATACAAATAGCTCCTTTTATTCAGAAAACTTTGAAAGGAATATTCATTTTAAGTGAAGCTTTACTAAAAAAGTTATAACACTGTCAGCATGCAGTGAAAAATCTAGCTCTTTTGTTGCACTTTATCACATATTTGCATTGTTGGGCATTTTACTTCTGTATTAAAAAAAAATATTCCAACCCATCATCATTTATCTTTAAATGATCATTGTATACTTAACTCCATCTACTTCCCATATAGTACTGATTGATCACTGAGTCCTTTGTTTTAATAGCCTGTAGGAAACATAGAAAGTTCTACTGATATGGTAATTTGTTAAGAGACACATGTGGCCTAGGTATCATCAGGTTTTCCTCTGTTGGTGGCTGGCAACTGTGAAAAACCAGACTGACTGTATCTGCATGTTGCCCTGACAGGGACAGGGGGTAATAACTTAATATCAGTCTTGTCAGCTGTTTCAATTACCTCCATACAAAGAGCTTTAAACATACCATACAAATAGATAGTCATTTCTTCATCCTGTAGCCAGAGACTCTTCAAAGTGACATTTTTTTCTACTTATTCAATTTCCTAGCAATTATGCAAAGATTACTTCAAAATTGATCACGTTTCCTGTATCTTATAGCAAATGTTATAAATGCTTATAAACATATTTATTGTGGAATCAAGGACTCTGACATCCCCAAGGAAAGTAAGGCAAATTGTTCAACCTCTGGCAAACTAGATTGGTGGTGTACTGACTCCAGATCAGCTACTGCACCAGCAAGATGGCTGCTGCTGGTTGTGCTTGGTGGTACTGACAATTGTGTTTGGTTGGCTGACTGCAGATATAATCCAATAACATGACAGTTTTGGTTATTAAGTTGGAGAAAAGACAATTAAATAAAAGTAGTGGCTATAATAAAAGCTCATACTTGCACTTTCGAATCTCCCCCGCCCCTTCTTCCTCCCATTCACAGTTGAGATATTAGTGATTCAATCCTGGATTTAAGTGGTAATTTAATCAATTATACAAATCCCAATTGAAAAGTGGAGAGGTGGGGAGGGGAGATAAATGATCGAACATGATAAATCTGAAGGAGTGTGCCTGTAGCGCACACCCGGAGCACCTTGGCACAAAGCCTTTATCGGGTGGGGTCCAGGGACCCGTCTTAGGCTCCTGATGGGGTCCGGGAAGCCCTGGCGGGGCCAATTGGGACAACTCACATCTACAAATCCTCAAGTTTGCTTCTGTTTGGTCCCTGCAATTGGTATGTGAGTCATACATATATTTTAACAGAAGTCACATCTGACAAGTGATTAGACTTAAATTTAGAAAGACTTATCTACTTAACATTTGGGTGTATCTTAGGGCTTTTATCATGTTTGATAAAATGGAAACTTAAACCAAAAACAATGATTGATTTCAAGATGATTTATTTTCTGTGTCTCTCAATTAATGTTCAATTAGGCATTGTAAAATTACTTCAAGATACTGATTTAATACAATTAATGTTTAATTAGACCTTTGTAAAATTTCTTCAAGATACTGATTTAATACAATTTGATAAATTATACGACCGCAACAATGATCATGAGTACTGGCTGATTCGACTAACTTTTCCAGGCTCACTTACCTCTCAAAAAACTACTTGACAAGTTGCAAAGCCTGGGGTCACACATGATGGGGCATCTGATCGGCGATTGGTTCAATATTACCTAATGCTGAACAAAATTAATATTTATAAAATCATTGAATCAACCAATCATTCATGAGTAAGAAAGAAAACAACATGTCTTCCTACTTTTTAGTAATGTTTATCCTTGTTTCAACCTTAGGGCTCCTACACTAGAAGTCTGAAAATGGATCGAACAAATTCTTAAGTATTTCTCTAATCTGGAACCGTGGGTATTAATGAGGTCAAAGTGCAAAGGGTTTATAACCTTGCAGGAGTTTAATAGGAACTTAAAGGTGGTATAATATCACTTCATGACATGAAACAAACTCGTGAAACCAAACAAATGCACAGTCATCGCATCTGCAACAGTACATATACATAACAGGCGGTTAAATAAACCTTGCGTTCTTTTTGGATGCTATTCCTACAATACGTGCCTATAATTATGAGGTTGCATAGTGCTGACTAATGAAATCAGATGAAATGATATGATAAATTCGCTAAAACTAACTGAAATAGCGCATACTGTCCAGGCATTCACATTATCTTAAGCCTAATTTCATTAAGTGGAAATCTCACGAAGACAGCTTCCCCCTCCCCAGGCTACGGCCCTGTACTTGACATCAGTCACAAATAAAGTATTTTGTTCACAACAACATGACTAGCAGCTGAGTACCCAGGCTTAGCACCATATATGTATGTCTCAAAACTCTTGTGATACATAATCATCTTAAAAACATTTAAAATTATCATGACGGGCAATGCTAACCAAACTGAATGTACAATATATTGTACACGTAGTGTTCTATTGTTTGTACATGAAATACAATGTACTATAAAATATGAAAAATAATGAACTGGAAAGAAGATTAACAAACGCTGCTTGCTTTCATTACCTGCTGGCTTAGCACATATCCTCAGTGGTGTTTGGGCACAGTTCCTCATTAATTCTTATTTCAACCCAGTTGAAAAGTTATATTTTTCATTGTGGTGTTGAGCAGATGAGAATAAAACATTAATAAAGTTCTACTAATCTCATAGCACAATGTTTGAGCTCCTTTTATGAAATACACAAGTTATTATGAGCCAGATAGGCGTAGCGCTTACACGAGTCAGTCACTAAACCTGGGGGGTGGGGACATTTGATATCATGTCCCCCACTCTTCAGAAAGTGGGGGCAATCTGTCCCCCTGTTCCCCATGATTGACGCCCCTGGAATTGGAAGCCCTACGCGATCCTGGGACAGGATGTTTACTAGAAGAAAAGGTGCAAGACCAGAAGCCATGTGTTATGAAGCACTGCTATAAATATATACTACTAGTGTGCCAAATTACCCACATAAAACAGACACAAACAACAAAACTTGTGTACTGTGATTGCAATAAATGACACTTGATAAATAACAATTTACATATTTGCTGCCAATAAATGAACCTGTAATTGTTAACTGTGTCTTAGCATTTGCTGTGAAAGTAGTTTACAGCTAGACAGTAACCTAGACGTGTGGAAGAATAATTGGGATACTGTCATGACCTGATTAAATTATGAACATTCGCTCACCTTCCCTGAGGCACTAGACTCAGAAAATAATAATATTGTGGTCTATTAACACATCAAAGTAATCCCATACATCAATAGTAATCAACTTTTCAATTCCATCAAGAATGAAAAGGAATTATACTGGTACTTTTTCACCTTGAGGCTTGATTTGAGTGTCTTCTGGTTGACTACCAGAGATTGGTAAAGTGTCAAATTACTGGTGAAATGTCAAGGTGTGTTTTACTCAGAAGGATGATGGAACTAAGTCTGCAGATTGAGGAACAGCTCCCTGTTGAAAGTACAAGTACAAGGTGGACAGCTTAGTTTAGTGGAAGAGAGGATTGAGGGGCATGTATTGGCTTTGGTCAATCTGTTTCAACCAGGCTCCTTGTTAACCAAGTGTCAATGAAATGTCTGACATGATTGACAGAAGCATTTTATTGGATTTGAAAGTATAGCAATCAGTGAAATACACTTAGCATGTGTCGACACTAACTTCTGTTCAAAAGTAGTCCTTTATCTGCCTATGTGCATGGCTAAGGAGCGTATTGAGACCATAATTAATGTGCAGTTAACTTTTGTAATATGGCAAGTTTTGGAAGAGTCATCACTCTGGTTTGATAAACAGTTCATGACCGTTTTGTTGACTGAATCCATTAATATTACATCACAGATCATTTAAATATGAATCAGCATGACAAGCTTATGTCTTTATGTTTCAACATTTAATGGGCCAGTCATTGTATCAGGTCTAAGTACTGTAGTTTGTCATCACTTGAGCCAAAGCTGTGATAGTCACGGCATCATAGATAATTTATGGCATACACTTGTCATTCGTGAACTTTTGTTCAAGGGGTTAAAATCTGAGCAACCTAAATTTTTCATTTCAGTATTTGTTATTCAGTATAAAGTAATCATCAAAGAGCTATTTTTAATTTCCATCAGAGGTGAACCTTGCCATCATAAAGCAGTTGACATGTGTTTATGGAAGAATGTTCTATCTACTTACCCTGTAACAAAAATAGCCCCATTAATTGTGTATAATAAATTTAAGAGAGCCAGAATATGAATGTCATATTGCCAATGAAGTGGAAGACTAGCATGTTCAGCAACTTATCTGCAAGGATTTGACTTTGGTTTATAATAAAAGATGTTTAGTTTTCTGAGACTGATATTATGATATTTCTCTGGAATCCAAAGGCTATAATTAGGCCAGTCTTGCATTTGTGAGATTAAATAATGCCAGTATATTGTAGAATATGGCACTTACAATAGAACACATTTAGAGGAAGACTGAAAACCTCCGAGGACATGCCATATTGAAGGACTGAAAACCCCAGAGGACATGCCATATTGAAGGACTGAAAACCTCAGAGGACAAGCCATATTGAAGGACTGAAAACCCAAGAGGACACGCCATATTGAAGGATTGAAAACCCAAGAGGACATGCCATATGGAAGGACTGAAAACCCAAGAGGACATGCCATATTGAAGGACTGAAAACCCAAGAGGACATGCCATATGGAAGGACTGAAAACCCAAGAGGACATGCCATATTGAAGGACTGAAAACCCAAGAGGACATGCCATATTGAAGGACTGAAAACCCAAGAGGACATGCCATATGGAAGGACTGAAAACCTCAAAGGACATGCCATATTGAAGGACTGAAAACCCAAGAGGACATGCCATATTGAAGGGCTGAAAACCCAAGAGGACATGCCATATGGAAGGACTGAAAACCCAAGAGGACATGCTATATTGAAGGACTGAAAACCCAAGAGGACATGCTATATTGAAGGACTGAAAACCCAAGAGGACATGCTATATTGAAGGACTGAAAACCCAAGAGGACATGCCATATTGAAGGACTGAAAACCCAAGAGGACATGCCATATGGAAGGACTGAAAACCCAAGAGGACATGCCATATTGAAGGACTGAAAACCCAAGAGGACATGCTATATTGAAGGACTGAAAACCCAAGAGGACATGCCATATGGAAGGACTGAAAACCCAAGAGGACATGCCATATTGAAGGACTGAAAACCCAAGAGGACATGCCATATGGAAGGACTGAAAACCCAAGAGGACATGCTATATTGAAGGACTGAAAACCCAAGAGGACATGCTATATTGAAGGACTGAAAACCCAAGAGGACATGCCATATTGAAGGACTGAAAACCCAAGAGGACATGCCATATTGAAGGACTGAAAACCCAAGAGGACATGCCATATTGAAGGACTGAAAACCTCAAAGGACATGCCATATTGAAGGACTGAAAACCTCAAAGGACATGCAATATTGAAGGACTGAAAACCTCAGAGGACATGCCATGTTGAACGACTGAAAACCCCAGAAGACATGCCATATTGAAGGACTGAAAACCCCAGAGGACATGCCATATTGAAGGACTGAAACCTCAGAGGACATGCCATATTGAAGGATTAAAAACTCAGAGGACATGCTATATTGAAGCATTAAAAACCTCAGAGGACATGCCATATTGAAAGATCAAAAACCCCAGAGGACATGCCATATTGAAGGATTAAAAACCTCAGAGGACATGCCATATGTTCAAGGATAAAATCGCAAGTTCTCTTCCGGGAAACAGTCCAGCCAGCGGGAAGGAGATTTTTTCTTTTTTCTTAGCGAAATTCTTCTCCTGGGAGGGTGCTTTTGCCAGGGCTGGGGCAGACTCCCATTCTGTAAATATTTGCTTGTATTTGTTTCGCATGTTTTAAAAATAGTAGTCTGTTTTTTCCAGTAATTTGTTACTGCTAACCTGCAAGAGCCAATCAGGCTTGTCCCGCCCCCTCCGACACAGTTTGATACAGTAGCATGATTTACATCAGCCTAGGTTTAAACCATCGATAAACTATGTTATAAATGTAATGTATTACATTATGAATTCCCTCTTCCTCACAAGTTAATTGTCATAGTATTTTATTCTTTGAAACAGATGCATTTAAGCAAATTTATAAATTTGATGAATCCTTTTCCCAAAATATAAGTTGCCAAAGCCAAAATGTGTATGTAATATTACCATTCCCCTGTTGCTTTGCAAGAAAATACTTTTGGAAGCTTCCTTATTGAATTTTGGTGATCCCTGACGGTTCTTGATAATCCCAGAGGTTTTAATAAGCCTGTACATTATTGAACTCTCCTGAGCAGCCATGGTACAAGTGAGGTGTTTTGTATGTGTACATACTGTAAAAGTATTGAAATAGTTGTATTAGCTATCAATAATGATATTTTATCCCCTTTTACACTTGGCTGCTGTTAGGCCTCTCATTTTGGTTAACATATATCAGCGATTGACATAAAAGTATAAATGTCTAATGTGTGTCTATGCAAGTTTATCACTGCATGATAGATTGAACAGTTTACTGGCAGTAATACTATCCATCTTTACCACTGATGATACAACTAGTCAGATAACTCTTTCCAACTGCAGTATTTTGATTTCAAAACAGGACAACACAAATTGAAGATCGTCCCAATTCGAAATTCAACAGTATATCTGCAATGACCAGAGTATATGGACCACATAATAAAGGAACAACAAAATCAGCAGGTAAATCTATTTATCTTTTTCTTTGTTACTTCATTTCCTACTTTGGTATTTATTACAGAATGCCAGCATATTTGTCTCTCAATCTCATAATGCACCAACACATGTGCATGGCATCACCCCTTGCTCAGGATGACTCAAGGGAGATATTTCATATTGATACATGAAAATTTAACAAAATCTAAAACAAAGGAAAGTTTGCAGGGCATATATTGTAGGGCATAGTTTGCAGGGCATATTTTTATCTGATCTTATCTGGTTTACAAGATTTTTAAGGTGAAATTATTGCTGAATTCAGCTTTTCTGTTCAGGTTTCCTTGTTAACATTGGTCCATTGTTGTATGAATTTTGATATAAAATGACCTTTCAGAAACATGTAATAAACAGTTCATCCTTGACAGTTTGTAATACATGTATATACATGAACTAATATCAACTAATTCAGCAAGAATCATGTCAATGTTGTTCTTGAATTACTACATCCAGCCAGACACTAATTCCGTAAGGAATCATTCATATATGCTTTAATCAATATTTGTTAGAAGTTCTCTTCATATATTTATACTTGACAAGAAGATAACAACCTTTGAAGCTACTCCACATCTTTCCTTAATCTTACTTATGTCTATTTCCGTTTCTGTGTTCATTAACTCATCTCATTTCTGTTTATCGTACTCATTTTGATTGACTGCTTCCTCGTCCAGGAAGTTGTTTTTTGTACAAATGTTTCTTTCATTTCTGGGACTATCTACTTTTACTTATTAGGACATCCTCTTCTCACTGGGGAAGATTTGTTAATGTTTCATGTGAGGCATCCTCATAATATCAATATACTCACATAAAGAACATCAACATGTCCTCTCGTGTGAGGCTTAATTAATAGATAGCATCATTTAAAGGGTATCAGCAAGTCCAGTGTGAGGCTCGGTTCCTGTGTAACTTCACTGAAAGAATGCCAGCAAGTCTTGTGTAAGGAGTAACTATTACATAGCCTCATTTGAAGAATCCATACCACCTAGCCTCACTCAAGAAATGGGAACACCAGAGTGTGAGGCTTAATATGTATGTTACCTCACAAGCCTGACCAACACTACCAGTGTGTGGCTTAATATGTATGTAAAGTCACAAGCCTGACCAACACTACCAGTGTGTGGCTTAATATGTATGTAATGTCACAGGGGTACACCCCTCAGTCCGACAAGTTTTCAGTCCGACAAGTTTTCAGTCCGAAAATAAAATACACGTTTTCAGTCCGAAAATGAAATACACGTTTTCAGTCCGAAAATGAAATACACGTTTTCAGTCCGAAAATGAGATACACGTTTTCAGTTGGAGAATGAAAGCATGCAGTTTTAATGCCATAATGCCACAAATAAACGGTGACAGCCCGAACTGATAGTAAAGAAATCGATTGAATCTTTCGTATTATGTCTCACATCACCGGCCTCAACCCCTTAACAACTATCAGTTACAAACATATGTAATCCGTTCTTTGCTCCTTAATCTGCTTCCTGTATAGTCATGGTTTATTTGGTTCTAATTCCATCAATGCAATTTACACTTACCTAGCGTCATACTTTCATTGTGTTACATTTTGTAGTTTTCATTCGACTGCCAAGTATTGCTGACGAAGGTCTCAATATATTTTCTAAAACTTTACTCCTTATTTGTCAATTATGAGTCATATATATATATATATATATGTATATATATATATATATACATATATATATATATATATATATATATATATATATATATATATATATATATAAATATATATATATGTGTATACATATATATATATATATATATATATGTGTATATATATATATATATATATATATATTTTTGCAATTTTTGTGATTTTTGCAATTTAATAAAACAACATTCAAATACTTGAATATGTAGTACAAAATGCACAGAAGGTCCACTTTGTTGGGGCAGTTTTAGGTGATTTTGTGGTTTTCCCCTTCATACCAAAGTTAAGTGTACCACTGCCCTTGGAAGTCACCCCCCCCCCCATCCATAAACTGAACCTTCAGACTCACACATAGACTCGTAGACCTGACGTCAAACTAGGTAAATTGTTATTTTTACAATTGGACACATTCTACTAGGAGCAGGGATACTAGGAGCAGGGATATTATTATTATTATTATACGGTGGAGGGTGGGGCGTGACCGTTTGAAAATGTGATCATAAAGACCTCTAAATGCAATGATTATAAAGCAAACATTTAACTGATGTAACTTTGGACACTCCCTCACCCCTTCTCGGCCTCGTGCACCCCCTCACCCCCTTCTCCCCTCTTACACCCCTCACCCCCTTCTCACCCTCTTATATCCCCCTCGCCCTCGAACTCGATAATCTTGTTCATATACGATACTTTTCTTTCTACATCTTCTACAATACGTATAAGCAATAATACAACCGTCATCTTGTATGCAATTCAGAAAAGGCTATAAGAAAGCCTTGTCGTTAAACACTGGCGAGCAATAATTGATTCATTTATTAACGTAACGTTAAGTTTGACTTGACAAGACTCTTCGACCGAGGAGCCGAGGATTATGGTTCATTTCGTTTTATATGTTTACAAGAGGAACAATTAAAAATCAGTAATCGCACAAAATGAATTAAACTCGGGCTATGATTTTTTTATGAGGTAGTAATAATCTTGAAGCGAGCGACTTTTTTTTTTTTAATAATGTAGAATTTTGAAGCCGTGGTTGCTTCTATCAAGATTTATAATTTGTACACAATGATCAGTTTAAAGAAACACATGACGATAAGAAACCCTTTGTTGTTCATTTTAATTGTCTTTTATGGCGTTTAGAGATAAACAATTCAAACTCATGTGTGCGGCCTTTGTACTCTCAGTAAGATGTATCTATTGAGACAGAAATGTTCATATATATTGGCCATTCAAGTGATTCAACAGGCAATATATAAACTCAACATAATACGGTATAAACGGGGAGGTTTTCTGCTGTCTCTTTAGATTGTTACAATTTTTTTATTATTATTATTATCACCACAAGCATTGTAAATATACTTTGATGTAAATATATCTATTCTTAGAATTTTCTTATAAAGTTTCCATATTGATATTTTTTATCGTCATATGGCTTTATCACTGCTTTGCATATATGCCTATTATTAATAAAAATGAGCAAGGTTCAGTATGGCCTATATACGGTATACAAAGCCAATTTTGAAGGAAAATGTAGAGAGATCTTTTAGAAACATATCATCTTTTTTGATGATTAATTTTGAAAGTGTCTAAATGGTTTGTATCATATGACTAATTATTTCAGTTTTTAATATAATATTTCCGCGTAGACGTGTGTATTCCAGAAAGAAAAAGAAAGAAGCAGATATTAAAATATTATTAAAAGTTATCGCGTCCTCATATACTTGTAACGAACATAATTTATTATGTGCAAATAAAGATTTATTTTCAATATTGTACCCCGTCACTGAATATTTATGTTAATTATATCGTTTTCAATGTTACCTACATAAAAAGAACAGCATATCAAATTTTATGAGATGCAGGTAAACATTTACAGATTTACAGATATAAATCGAACATAACTTATACATGCGCATGTAGGGAATGGTTACCCCCGCCCCCCCCCCCTCCGTGCACGGACTCCCATGGGGTTTATGCGAGATCGGATATGAGTATAAAAATTAAATAGCAAACAGCATACTGCCTTGAGGGAAAACACTTTCTTCACCTTTTCCTCAGCTTATTCTTTCCGAAACAACATATATAAATATATATATATATATATATAAATATGTATATGTATATGATAATTTAATAATATATAGGCCTATATATATAATGAACAGAATATATTTAAGCTCCGACTGAGAACGTGGATTTTATGAGAACGTGGATTTTATTTTCGGACTGAGAACGTGTCGGACTGAAAACTCGTTTTTTCGGACTGAAAACGTGTATTTTATTTTCGGACTGAAAACGTGTATTTTATTTTCGGACTGAAAACGTGTATTTTATTTTCGGACTGAAAACGTGTATTTTATTTTCGGACTGAAAACGTGTATTTTATTTTCGGACTGAAAACGTGTATTTTATTTTCGGACTGAAAACGTGTCGGACTGAAAACTCGTTTTTTCGGACTAAAAACGTGTATTTTATTTTCGGACTGAAAACGTGTCGGACTGACAACGTGTACCCATGTCACAAGCCTGACCAACACTACCAGTGTGTGGCTTAATATGTATGTAATGTCACAAGCCTGACCAACACTACCAGTGTGTGAGGCTTAATATGTATGTAATGTCACAAGCCTGACCAACAATACCAGCAGGGTCTTAGCTAGCGATGCGTCTCGCCGTCTTTGAGACGGCTAGATCGAAATGAAAGACGGCCAAATTTGAGTGGGACGGCTGTTGAGACGCCAATAAATGGCTCTGTCCAGCCTCCCAATTTAACGTAACTATTAGTTATTTGCATGTACTGCTCAGTCAACGGGCGCAGCACGTTTAAAATGATGACACAACACTGTGAAATTAATCACTGAAAAAACCCTGACAGTCTAGTCAACAACACAATATGAAAACCAACACTCAATAGCCAACCAACTAGCTAGGTAAAGAAACTTCGTTTTGTTGCGTCATCATTTTGGCACACCTGTGTATATGTATTTTTTTCCTCCTAGCTAGGTGTTGTGTATCATGGTACTGTGGAAAGAGTGAGCTAATATTGACAGCTCCTGCAATGTTTTCCTAATATACCTGAAAAGGCAGTAGGGAAAATTTTGCGTCGTAGTAACGACCATGCAGTCTGTCTAGTTACAAAATGGCGCGAAATTTCCGTTAATTTTTTATTAATGTGATAATGCGCGGGTTCGAGAAACCATTTGTCAAGGCAATACATGTATGCAACACAAGCGATCTTGCTTCGCAGTTAGTATGAATATCAACCCTTTTTCATTACGGTGGCCATGGTTGCATTGGCCACGACCATTCTCGGCTGGCGATGAGAATTTCTGGAAAAATTAACGCTAGTCGCCATACCCATAATACTGTGGCGATCAGTTTTTGCAACTGAAAATTTCACCAATGCTTTACAAAAATAACGAAGGTACCCGCCCGACGCGGTACTATACGGTTCCTAATTTATTACCCGAATCTTACGCAAAGTGTGATTTTTTTTTTGGCAAACCGATGGTTAGGCAGATTTCCCATTGACTTAGTGTGTTGTTAGGCTACCATGTGGTCGAAGATAACAGCAGTAACGAAAGTATTCCATGGATATCTTATAACTGCGTCACAATTTCAGCTAATAAACAGACGGCTAGGCTAGATTACCCCCACTGACTTAGTGTGATGTTAGGCAACCATGCATGTGGTCGAACGTAACAGCAATAATGAAAATATTCCATGGATATCTTAAAACTGCGTCACAATTTCAGCGAATAAACAGATGGTTAGGCTGAGCTAAATTTCCATTGACTTAGTGTAGTGGTGGGCTACCATGTGGAAGAAATTATTATTTATTCAATCGTTCCTTCTATTTCATAGAAGGATAGGCTGACAAGGAAGTTTACGAGATGTTTATGGGTTATAGAAGGGATAACTAAAAAATAATAATCGCAAGTAGCTTTTTATTAAATCGTTTATTGCAATGCGATGAAATTGCGCGAATCGCGCAATCTAGTGGCTAATGCGAAGCCTGGGCCTGAATATTAGATAGTAATACTAGTAGTAATAACTGTTTAATTAAGAGCTAAATTGGATACTTATATGGTCTGATCTAATAGACGTGGAGAGCAAGCATAATCAGCGGCGGCAGTGTGATGTTAGAAGTAATGTTAATTATATGAAGTAATTAACAAGTTAATGAAAGAAACAAAAGCAAATAGAAATTATTGAGGAAGGTTTTATACCTTATCTTACACCTACGTATTTGAACATGAAAACATAAAGTAAGATTTTTTTCACCGTAGGCTACCCATTTTGTGAGAAAATAATATACATTAGCCTATGTCATTATTTTAAAATCAAAATGTACTACTAGCCACTGTCATCAGTACTAACTAGTACTAGCTATAAAGTAACGTTAGTAGTCAGTACTGACAGTAGTGCTACTCGATGTTGAGCCTAGGGCGAGTGTTTTTTGTACTAATATTTAGCATATCAAAGTGGCTATCAAAGTTTCATTCTGGGCCACCAGAATTTGGGAAAAATAAAGATTTGGTCGCCACAGGATTTTCCTCCTGGTGACCGCATTCACTGGGGAATGTAAAAGGGTTGAGTATGATTGTTACCATGGTAATATATGAAGGCATGAGCTTTTTGCGCGGATTTCCTTGCTTTCTTTTCTACCTCCGTAATTTATACTTCTCAATTTCTGTGAATTTCTAACAACAGCGTTACTGTATCATTTGATCCGTCATTCGCATGTTTTTCATTACCAAATCGATGCATATCCAACCTGCAGAGGGACAAAAACTATTATCCTAACACACTGTAGCATACGCAAAATAACACAAATTTTTCTCTAGATTTTCAAAACGTTCCCAACATTATTGCAACGATATTTTCATAAATTTCCCATGATTTTCAATATTTTAGGATCATTAGAGTAGGGACAATTGAGGAGAAGTGTAGTGCTGTAGCTGCTGACTATTATTCCAGATTAAAACAGACCATTGTGTTCATTTTATGAACAGTAACATTTAAAGTATGGGTCGCCATGATTGAAAAAAACAAGTAGGGTGAAAATGACAGGCTAGGCATGTGGCTTCAGTGTGCACATTTTGGTGTGAAACTTTGCTTTTGAGTGTTTTAATCAATTTAAAAATCTTTATAAAATAGGCACCAAAATGTTGTCTTTAAACCTCAAATTTCTCAGAGCCTCCGGGGGCTTCGACCCCTGTACCCCAACCGGGGCGTTGCCCATGGACCCTACCACAGGCCCTAAGGTAGGCCCATGGACCCCACCTATAACTGTGTCGCGCTGCAAGCTGACTGACGCCCTCGGCGTTAGTATAGTATCACCACAAAGTTCTGTGATTTTTTTTTTACCCCAGGCTCATCCCTGTATATGGATGACATTAACAGAATTAAGGCATATACTCTACAAGATACACAGTAGGCTATTTTATAGTACATAACATAAATAATTCCACAAGATATTGTTTGAACTTTTGGTGCTCAAATTCTTTGTAATATATCAATTACTATAAGCTGTTTTCATGGTGCACTTTTGCACCTAGTGTTTTATTGCATTTATTATGTTTGAATGCTCCAAAAAATCATGATGGCTAAGGTGCTTTCACAGCTTTCTAAGCATACTTTTTACCCCAATTGTGTCAAATAAACCATTGATAGGGGCTGGGCTTCCATGGGCCCTAAGGCGGGCCCCTGGACCCCACCCGCTATAGGCTTCGCGCTCGCACTGGCGCCTCCGGCACCAGATGGATAGTCTCCTGAGCACTAAGCAATAGATGAGACACCCTATTTGAAATTTCTAGCTAAGACCCTGACTACCAGTGTGTGGCTTAATATGTATGTAACGTCACAAGCCTGACCAACACTACCAGTGTGTGGCTTAATATGTATATATGTAATGTCACAAACCAGTACCAACACTACCAGTGTGTGGCTTATGTCTTGATTAAGGATATCACACTTTCAACCCCCATACCTTATCCCCATCCCCAGGTGTATGTACAACCCTGTTGCAACTTTGGCCCAAATAGTGGATTGATCCGATGATGTTGAACAAGTCAACAGTTAGCCAATGAACCGCATTGGTGTGACATTTAAAGGCTGAGCTTGTACTGATGAACTACATTTAGTTAACTAAAGCAGGTTTTAGAGGATTTCTTGTACTCAAACCATGAAATTAATCAAGTTTCTACTTTGAATTGAGTAATCTATCTCTTCTTGTAGAAAAGCACTATTCATACTCCCAGATAGTTTGTTGGCACCAAGAATAGGGAATAAGTGAGTGTAAATGTTCAGTAGTGACACCAAGAATAGGGAATTAGTGGGTGTAAATGCAGTAGTGACACCAAGAATAGGGAATTAGTGAGTGTAAATGTTCAGTAGTGACACCGAGAATAGGGAATAAGTAAGTGTAAATGTTCAGTAGTGACACCAAGAATAGGGAATAAGTGAGTGTAAATGTTCAGTAGTGACACCAAGAATAGGGAATTAGTGAGTGTAAATGTTCAGTAGTGACACCAAGAATAGGGAATTAGTGAGTTTAAATGTTCAGTAGTGACACCAAGAATAGGGAATAAGTGAGTGTAAATGTTCAGTAGTGACACCGAGAATAGGGAATAAGTGAGGGTAAATGTTCAGAAGTGACACCAAAAATAGGGAATTAGTGAGTGTAAATGCAGTTAGTGACACCAAGAATAGGGAATAAGTGAGTGTAAATGTTCAGAAGTGACACCAAGAATAGGGAATAAGTGAGTGTAAATGTTCAGAGGTGACACCAAGAATAGGGATAAGTGAGTGTAAATGTTCAGTAGTGACACCGAGAATAGGGAATAAGTGAGTGTAAATGTTCAGAAGTGACACCAAGAATAGGGAATTAGTGAGTGTAAATGTAGTTAGTGACACCAAGAATAGGGAATAAGTGAGTGTAAATGTTCAGTAGTGACACCAAGAATAGGGAATAAGTGAGGGTAAATGTTCAGAAGTGACACCAAAAATAGGGAATTAGTGAGTGTAAATGTTCAGTAGTGACACCAAGAATTGGGAATTAGTGAGTGTAAATGTTGAGTAGTGACACCAAGAATAGGGAATAAGTGAGTGTAAATGTTCAGTAGTGACACCAAGAATAGGGAATAAGTTAGTGTAACTGTTCAGTAGTGGCACAGAGAATAGGGAATAAGTGAGTGTAAATGTTCAGTAGTGACACCAAGAATAGGGATTAAGTGAGTGTAAATGTTCAGTAGTGACACCAAGAATTGGGAATAGGTGAGTGTAAATGTTCAGTAGTGACACCAAGAATAGGGATTAAGTGAGTGTAAATGTTCAGTAGTGACACCAAGAATTGGGAATAAGTGAGTGTAAATGTTCAGTTGTGACACCGAGAATAGGGAATAAGTGAGTGTAAATGTTCAGTAGTGACACCGAGAATAGGGAATAAGTGAGTGTAAATGTTCAGTAGTGACACCGAGAATAGGGAATAAGTGAGTGTAAGTGTTCAGAAGTGACACAAAAAATAGGGAATTAGTGAGTGTAAATGCAGTTAGTGACACCAAGAATAGGGAATAAGTGAGTGTAAATGTTCAGTAGTGACACCAAGAATAGGGAATAAGTGAGTGTAAATGTTCAGAGGTGACACCAAGAATAGGGATAAGTGAGTGTAAATGTTCAGATGTGACACCAAGAATAGGGAATAAGTGAGTGTAAATGTTCAGTAGTGACACCGAGAATAGGGAATAAGTGATTGTAAATGTTCAGATGTGACACCAAAAATAGAGATAAGTGAGTGTAAATGTTCAGATGTGACACCAAGAATAGGGAACAAGTGAGTGTAAATGTTCAGTAGTGACACCAAGAATAGGGAATAAGTGAGTGTAAATGTTCAGTAGTGACACCAAGAATAGGGATTAAGTGAGTGTAAATGTTCAGTAGTGACACCAAGAATTGGGAATAGGTGAGTGTAAATGTTCGGTAGTGACACCGAGAATAGGGAATAAGTGAGTGTAAATGTTCAGTAGTGACACCAAGATTAGGGAATAAGTCCCTGGATCCAATCTCTGGTATCACAATTCATTTGTATTCACTTGCAGTGGGTTCTACTTTGCATATATAGATACCCCCACGGTACGATCCCAAGATGGAATAACAAAGGGGAACAATCTCTTATCAATTTAAGAGAAATGTTTCATTCGGTTGTAGGGAACAGATGTTGAAATGGGAAATTCCTGTTGAGTTGTCTGTATTGTATTGAAACTTTAAAATAAGAGCTGAACCATTATAGAAGAAAATGGAAAAGAAAGGGGGTGAACTGGTAGGAGGGGAGAGTGGTTAAATTATAGACAGAGAACTGTCTGAGAAGTTTCTTAAGTGGGTTCTTTGTCTTCATTTGTGTCCTTTCAAAAGCTTCTCACAATCTTAGGTCTTTTTGATGTTTATCTGTTTGTGTCAAGAAAATTAATGCCATTGTCAATTACATTTGTTATTCTTTTTGATCTTGGCACCCACCTTCTAACACCCGTTAAGCAATTCTTTCATTGTCAGTACTCTGAAGAATGTGGTCTGTGTGGGCAGGTCTAGAAAGCAACTGCATATCATCAGGTGAAATTTGGATACATAGTTTTGATTTTAGTACCATCCCACATTTTTCACTTAGGTTGTTACCGGACACAAGTTGAAATGATATAATTAAAATGATATGTTTCAGCAATGCTTATTGCAGAGAGTGAAAACCTAATTAGATTCCTTAGAAATTCCTTCTACTTGCGAACACTTGGTAATACACAGTATGAGGACCATCTGCTCAGGACATGTGGTATGCTGTAATGATATTATCATTACCTGTATTGCTGACTGAAGTGGTGTCAGACTGGGAGGTTTAATTGGTCATTACAGAGGGCCCGTATAGGGAAAGTCCTAACTGATTTGTTTGGTTCGGATGCATGATATCATCAAGGTACTATGTGTACAGAGTAAATGATTTCAATTCACGGAAACATGTTAAGGAATGTCGACAATGTTCAGTTTAAATGTCATTTTACTGTCTATACAGACTGCCTTTAAGATTGCTAAGGCCGATCAAAATTACAGAGTTAACAAGTTATTAGTGGTTTAATATAATATAGCAAATTTTAGTACAACAAAGCATAGGTATAGTGCACTTTTTGTTCAGAAACTATCAAAGTGATCAATTCTTATTCTTGATGTGATTTTGGTGAAAAAATATAAAAATAGGGATTAATCGTGCCGACATCCTTGATTTGTGCAGGACTATCTATGTGCATTGCTAGTAGTTTGCAATGATATCCAAGCTCTGGTCGTACAGCACTTTGCACTAAATTTGTGAATTATGGCTAATCATAGATGAACCCATTGAGTATATATATAATCTGATTTTGTACGCTACAAAGCAGTATTATAATTAGATGTGATGGCAATAAGCACTCAGTTTTGTTGATCTGTCCAGTTCATTACAATATCATATATCATATGTTGTTGTTTACATGAGTGTATCCATTATGTCAGCCTGTGATCTTACCTTCCTCTCATTGCGAGTCTTCACTGCTCAGGTGTTTTGAAATATCTTTAGACGTGGCCAATTGAAGGAAGTGATACTGTGATTGATCAAATTATATATGATATTGTAAGTCCCCAGTTTCATAAGTTCTGGAGAATTTTTTGACATTCTCACTGAATATGTAGATTGTAAATGGGAGGCTCCCTCTGAGAATTTCACAGCAAAATCTTAGCCATGATAAAATTGAAAAAGAATAAAGAAAAGAAATTGGGGTTGTAATATTGAGTATTGGTTCTTCTAGGTTCAGGATAGCCTATATTCACCTTGCAAACATGTTATTTGTCTGGAATGTTCCTTTAAAGGCTAAATTAATGCTGATCTTGGGCTCAATTAATTGTAATATCAAGACTAATAACTCATCCAAAGCATTCTTTAACTAAATAAAGAGTGTTGTGTTCTAGTGGGTATGAAGGCAGTGGACTTGTTACAGTATCTAAAGTTTGCAGGTTCAAGTCCTGGCCAGATCATTACCTTGTGTCCTTGGGCAAGGCACTTCATCTCCATTGCCTCTGTTCACCCAGGTGTATAAATGGGGACCTGTGAGATAAATTGTCAGCTGTGCGCTGTTTAGCTGCTGCCATGTGGAGGGTGTGTCTCTATGTTTAACCAGGGAGCTGCTACTAGAGTAGCAGCTCCCTGGTTTAACAGGTTATCGTTGATCAGGGTAATATTGTGATGTGCCTTAAGCACCATTATCTGTTATTGGTGGATATGTCTGTGCATAATAAATCCTCAATCCTCAATATTTTACCTTTATATATAAATACACCCAACTTTAGGTGACATTAGACACCATATGTCATAGACTATAAATTGTAGTACACTGTAAACATTATATTTAAAGCCATTAAAGTCTTATGTTTTCCTATTGAGATCTCTGTTGCATCTGAGGAATTGACTTCATGGTTTATAAGCTGTACTAAGTAGTCAAGCTACATTATTTAATGAGCTGCAGATACCATCATATCTCACTGGATTGAAAGCATTGACTTTTATAGAATTTGCAACATATCAAAGTTAGGTTGACTTCATTTCATTTGTTTGTTCTTCTACCACAAGATGACATATATTGCTTATTAAAACATATTACATATTTGTGAAAGGAATGTTCTAGGAAGCCCTCTGGCTAAATAAAGTAGAACATTCCCATCAAGGAAAGTCAAAGACAAATTGTGTGTACCTCTGTGTGTACACACATAACATACAAAATGAAATACAAAATAATAACAACTATTGCATATAGTAATGGCTACATTATTTGCCTCAATTCAATTTTAATTTTACTGATAGACTAACCTCCACCCAAATACTGTAACTTCTTGTGCCTCATAAGGACTATGTATGATCCTTCTACTAACTTTCTTCAAGTTATGATTCTTGCGATATTAATTACTGACTTTTGAATCCCACCAGAAACAATAAGGATGTTGATGTACTATTTACAGGCAACCCACATGCCAAGTATGACATTCAGTAGCATTACCCTTCATGGGTTTACAAGACAAGTGAGACCATCACCCACGTACACACACACCCAACATTACTGCATGGGTTTACTTACCATGATAGCCTTCCACGCACCTCTCAACTTAACCTTACCATAATCTTACAAATCCTTTGTGGAAGCATTAGCCTTTCTTAATCCCATATCACTTTAGTCTTTCAACACAACACTAACTTTATCTTTCTATATCAAGCGAGAGCTAGACTTGCTCACCGTGTATGTCATCGCTCTTAAATATGTCATGATTGAAATAATGAACGGGCGAGTTTGCCAGGGTAGACACATTCTGACAGTTATCCCTCCACAACTCATCTAACTGTGAACTCTAGAAGACAGATGGGGAATGAATTATGGAAGCCTATTCCTGCTGCTTAGATTAAAAATGATACTCTGTTTATTTTCACCCATTTCATATACTCCAAATAATTTCAAGTTTGTCTAACTAGTCTCATCTTGTGGCACATTCTCTTTCCCTTTAGATTGTTACTAAGTTAAGCCTCAGTTAATCCTACTACAATTCTCTCCTGCGGCTTCCCCTCTTTGATGTGTCTTTAATGCCCCAATGCGCCAGAGGTTGCTCCATCAAAGTGTACAAGAACATATTCTGTGAAAGAAACTTGAGACTCAAATCCCAAGATAAGGGTGGTCTCCTTCTCTGATGACTTTCCACAGGGATTTCAGCAATAAAATGATTTTGAATTTTAGATAGAGAAAAAGACTCCAATTGGTGTAGGAAGAAGTTAAGAATACATTTGCAGCACTAGATCTGCCTGAAGCATTATGGAATTTTAAAGCTATTATGATATATACAAGAAGAAATCTATAAACTGTGTGGTCATAATGGTAAAGCTGTATGTGTGTATATATATAAACTTTAGACAGGTAGGTGATTGTATTGATTCATGCCCCTACTGTCCCTGTCTTGTAAGTGATTGTATTGATTCATGCCTCTACTGTCCCTGTCTTGTAAGTGATTGTATTGATTCATGCCTCTACTGTCTCTGTCTTATAAGTGATTGTATTGATTCATGCCTTTAATGTCTCTTTCTTGTAAGTGATTGTATTGATTCATGCCTTTACTGTCCCTGTCTTGTAAGTGATTGTATTGATTCATGCCGCTACTGTCCCTGTCTTGTGAGTGATTGTATTGATTCATGCCTTTACTGTCCGTGTCTTGTAAGTGATTGTATTGATTCATGCCTTTACTGTCCCTGTCTTGTAAGTGACTGTATTGATTCATGCCTTTACTGTCCCTGTCTTGTAAGTGATTGTATTGATTCATGCCTCTACTGTCCCTGTCTTGTAAGTGATTGTATTGATTCATGCCTCTACTGTCCCTGTCTTGTAAGTGACTGTAATGATTCATGCCTTTACTGTCCCTGTCTTGTAAGTGATTGTATTGATTCATGCCTTTACTGTCCCTGTCTTGTAAGTGATTGTATTGATTCATGCCTTTACTGTCCCTGTCTTGTAAGTGACTGTATTGATTCATGCCTCTACTGTCCCTGTCTTGTAAGTGACTGTATTGATTCATGCCTCTACTGTCCCTGTCTTATAAGTGACTGTATTGATTCATGCCTCTACTGTCCCTGTCTTATAAGTGATTGTATTGATTCATGCCTTTACTGTCCCTGTCTTGTAAGTGATTGTATTGATTCATGCCTCTACTGTCCCTGTCTTATAAGTGATTGTATTGATTCATGCCTTTACTGTCCCTGTCTTGTAAGTGATTGTATTGATTCATGCCGCTACTGTCCCTGTCTTGTAAGTGATTGTATTGATTCATGCCTTTACTGTCCCTGTCTTGTAAGTGACTGTATTGATTCATGCCTCTACTGTCCCTGTTTTGTAAGTGACTGTAATGATTCATGCCTTTACTGTCCCTGTCTTGTAAGTGACTGTATTGATTCATGCCTCTGCTGTCCCTGTCTTATAAGTGATTGTATTGATTCATGCCTTTACTGTCCCTGTCTTGTGAGTGATTGTATTGATTCATGCCTTTACTGTCCCTGTCTTGTAAGTGACTGTATTGATTCATGCCTTTACTGTCCCTGTCTTGTAAGTGACTGTATTGATTCATGCCTCTACTGTCCGTGTCTTGTAAGTGACTGTAATGATTCATGCCTTTACTGTCCCTGTCTTGTAAGTGACTGTATTGATTCATGCCTTTACTGTCCCTGTCTTGTAAGTGATTGTATTGATTCATGCCTTTACTGTCTCTGTCTTGTAAGTGATTGTATTGATTCATGCCGCTACTGTCCCTGTCTTGTAAGTGATTGTATTGATTCATGCCTTTACTGTCCCTGTCTTGTAAGTGATTGTATTGATTCATGCCTCTACTGTCCCTGTCTTGTAAGTGATTGTATTGATTCATGCCTTTACTGTCCCTGTCTTGTAAGTGACTGTATTGATTCATGCCTCTACTGTCCCTGTCTTGTAAGTGATGGTATTGATTCATGCCTTTACTGTCCCTGTCTTGTAAGTGACTGTATTGATTCATGCCTTTATTGTCCCTGTCTTGTAAGTGACTATATTGATTCATGCCTTTACTGTCCCTGTCTTGTAAGTGACTGTATTGATTCATGCCTCTACTGTCCCTGTCTTGTAAGTGACTGTAATGATTCATGCCTTTACTGTCTCTGTCTTATAAGTGATTGTATTGATTCATGCCTCTACTGTCCCTGTCTTGTAAGTGATTGTATTGATTCATGCCTTTACTGTCCCTGTCTTGTAAGTGACTGTAATGATTCATGCCTTTACTGTCTCTGTCTTATAAGTGATTGTATTGATTCATGCCTCTACTGTCCCTGTCTTGTAAGTGATTGTATTGATTCATGCCTTTACTGTCCCTGTCTTGTAAGTGATTGTATTGATTCATGCCTTTACTGTCCCTGTCTTGTAAGTGACTGTATTGATTCATGCCTTTACTGTCCCTGTCTTGTAAGTGACTGTAATGATTTATGCCTTTACTGTCTCTGTCTTGTAAGTGATTGTATTGATTCATGCCTCTACTGTCCCTGTCTTGTAAGTGACTGTAATGATTCATGCCTTTACTGTCTCTGTCTTGTAAGTGATTGTATTGATTCATGCCTTTACTGTCCCTGTCTTGTAAGTGATTGTATTGATTCATGCCTTTACTGTCCCTGTCTTGTAAGTGACTGTATTGATTCATGCCTCTACTGTCCCTGTCTTGTAAGCGAATGTATCGATTCATGCCTTTACTGTCCCTGTCTTGTAAGTGACTGTATCGATTCATGCCTCTACTGTCCCTGTCTTGTAAGTAAGTGACTGTATTGATTCATGCTTTTACTTTCCCTGTCTTGTAAGTGACTGTATTGATTCATGCCTTTGCTGTCCCTGTCTTGTAAGTGACTGTATTGATTCATGCCTTTGCTGTCCCTGTCTTGTAAGTGACTGTATTGATTCATGCCTCTACTGTCCCTGCCTTGTAAGTGATTGTATTGATTCATGCCTTTACTGTCCCTGTCTTGTAAGTGACTGTATTGATTCATGCCTCTACTGTCCCTGTCTTGTAAGTGACTGTAATGATTCATGCCTCTACTGTCTCTGTCTTGTAAGTGACTGTAATGATTCATGCCTTTACTGTCTCTGTCTTGTAAGTGATTGTATTGATTCATGCCGCTACTGTCCCTGTCTTGTGAGTGATTGTATTGATTCATGCCGCTACTGTCCCTGTCTTGTAAGTGACTGTATTGATTCATGCCTCTACTGTCCCTGCCTTGTAAGTGACTGTATTGATTCATGCCTTTACTGTCTCTGTCTTGTCAGTGATTGTATTGATTCATGCCTTTACTGTCCCTGTCTTGTAAGTGATTGTATTGATTCATGCCGCTACTGTCCCTGTCTTATAAGTGATTGTATTGATTCATGCCTTTACTGTCCCTGCCTTGTAAGTGACTGTATTGATTCATGCCTTTACTGTCCCTGTCTTGTAAGTGATTGTATTGATTCATGCCTTTACTGTCCCTGTCTTGTAAGTGACTGTATTGATCCATGCCTCTACTGTCCCTGTCTTGTAAGTGATTGTATTGATTCATGCCTTTACTGTCCCTGTCTTGTAAGTGATTGTATTGATTCATGCCTTTACTGTCCCTGTCTTGTAAGTGATGGTATTGATTCATGCCTTTACTGTCCCTGTCTTGTAAGTGACTGTATTGATTCATGCCTTTACTGTCTCTGTCTTGTAAGTGATTGTATTGATTCATGCCTTTACTGTCCCTGTCTTGTAAGTGACTGTATTGATTCATGCCTTTACTGTCTCTGTCTTGTAAGTGACTGTATTGATTCATGCCTTTACTGTCTCTGTCTTGTAAGTGATGGTATTGATTCATGCCTTTACTGTCCCTGTCTTGTAAGTGATTGTATTGATTCATGCTTTTACTTTCCCTGTCTTGTAAGTGACTGTATTGATTCATGCCTTTACTGTCCCTGTCTTGTAAGTGATTGTATTGATTCATGCCTTTACTGTCCCTGTCTTGTAAGTGATTGTATTGATTCATGCCTTTACTGTCCCTGTCTTGTAAGTGACTGTATTGATTCATGCCTTTACTGTCTCTGTCTTGTAAGTGATTGTATTGATTCATGCCTCTACTGTCCCTGTCTTGTAAGTGATTGTATTGATTCATGCTTTTACTTTCCCTGTCTTGTAAGTGACTGTATTGATTCATGCCTTTACTGTCCCTGTCTTGTAAGTGATTGTATTGATTCATGCCTTTACTGTCTCTGTCTTGTAAGTGATTGTATTGATTCATGCCTCTACTGTCCCTGTCTTGTAAGTGATTGTATTGATTCATGCTTTTACTTTCCCTGTCTTGTAAGTGACTGTATTGATTCATGCCTTTACTGTCTCTGTCTTGTAAGTGACTGTATTGATTCATGCCTTTACTGTCTCTGTCTTGTAAGTGATGGTATTGATTCATGCCTTTACTGTCCCTGTCTTGTAAGTGATTGTATTGATTCATGCTTTTACTTTCCCTGTCTTGTAAGTGACTGTATTGATTCATGCCTTTACTGTCCCTGTCTTGTAAGTGATTGTATTGATTCATGCCTTTACTGTCCCTGTCTTGTAAGTGATTGTATTGATTCATGCCTTTACTGTCCCTGTCTTGTAAGTGACTGTATTGATTCATGCCTTTACTGTCTCTGTCTTGTAAGTGATTGTATTGATTCATGCCTCTACTGTCCCTGTCTTGTAAGTGATTGTATTGATTCATGCTTTTACTTTCCCTGTCTTGTAAGTGATGGTATTGATTCATGCCTTTACTGTCCCTGTCTTGTAAGTGACTGTATTGATTCATGCCTTTACTGTCTCTGTCTTGTAAGTGATTGTATTGATTCATGCCTTTACTGTCCCTGTCTTGTAAGTGACTGTATTGATTCATGCCTTTACTGTCTCTGTCTTGTAAGTGACTGTATTGATTCATGCCTTTACTGTCTCTGTCTTGTAAGTGATTGTATTGATTCATGCCTTTACTGTCCCTGTCTTGTAAGTGATTGTATTGATTCATGCTTTTACTTTCCCTGTCTTGTAAGTGACTGTATTGATTCATGCCTTTACTGTCCCTGTCTTGTAAGTGATTGTATTGATTCATGCCTTTACTGTCCCTGTCTTGTAAGTGATTGTATTGATTCATGCCTTTACTGTCCCTGTCTTGTAAGTGACTGTATTGATTCATGCCTTTACTGTCTCTGTCTTGTAAGTGATTGTATTGATTCATGCCTCTACTGTCCCTGTCTTGTAAGTGATTGTATTGATTCATGCTTTTACTTTCCCTGTCTTGTAAGTGACTGTATTGATTCATGCCTTTACTGTCCCTGTCTTGTAAGTGATTGTATTGATTCATGCCTTTACTGTCTCTGTCTTGTAAGTGATTGTATTGATTCATGCCTCTACTGTCCCTGTCTTGTAAGTGATTGTATTGATTCATGCTTTTACTTTCCCTGTCTTGTAAGTGACTGTATTGATTCATGCCTTTACTGTCTCTGTCTTGTAAGTGATTGTATTGATTCATGCCTCTACTGTCCCTGTCTTGTAAGTGATTGTATTGATTCATGCTTTTACTTTCCCTGTCTTGTAAGTGACTGTATTGATTCATGCCTTTACTGTCTCTGTCTTGTAAGTGATGGTATTGATTCATGCCTTTACTGTCTCTGTCTTATAAGTGATTGTATTGATTCATGTTTTTACTTTCCCTGTTTCTAATGAGAGCATATATATGTATGGTGTGTATAGTAAGAGAAGGAACCAAAGGCACAGTGCATCTTTGAAGTAGCAACACTGCTTGTGTATGTCGAATAACTATGGAGTTGGACATATGTTTTTCATTGCTGTTTAACAGACCACATGCAAGCACATTTAATAACACATGAGGTTAGTTACAGCTGGTGTAATGATGTAGAATATATTCTTTAACAATTCAAGCCACAAGAACATGTTGTCATCACATTTGTTTCTCTTCCTTTCACAGTTTCAATACAAGCACATGTGGTGAGACACTGATGGAATATGGCAGAGATGCGTCAACAGTTTACTGCCACCCTGGAGTGAGACTTAATTCAACATGAAAGTGTACAAAGAGTGTGCTGTAGTTTGTGTTTGAGGTGGCCTCTACACTCAAAGAAAATATCTGCAGACTTTAAAAGGTCTTCAAAGCTGAAGCAAAGAGTTGCAGAAATGTATGTGGCCAGATACAGAATACTGCATTGTCTTGGAAACTTCTGTGCAATATGATAAAGTAGGTCACCACATGACCTGTCTATGAAGGACCTGATAGTCTGTCTCATGGAGTAACTGGTTACTCAGCTATGCCATAAAGTTTCTTTGGAAGTGTCTCTTATAGTGATGGTTTAAATGAAATTAATTAAATTCAGCTTAGCAAATTTACCACCTTTGATTCCTTTCTGATGGAAAAAGGAATAAGTGTGATGGTGATGGCATGTGTTTGCGGGTGTCTGTTGGCGTGATTGTATGCATGTGTTTGTGAACACTTGTTAACAGGATAACTCCAAACGTACACAGTGGGTTAACTTTATATGTAGTGTATGGGTTCACCTTAGTGAGTACAAGAACCTTGTTGTAATTGTGATACTTAAAAGGTCGTTTGAAGTCATTAGAGGTCAAATTTTGAGAAAATGTAGACAATTTAACCCCTTGTGGAGGGCAAAGGTTACTTGAAAACAACAGAGGTCAAAGAGTTTTGAACATCAAAACCAATTGAACATGATAACTACAAAAGAGAAGCATGGTTGAACTTATGGTTTGATGTGTAGGTTCACATGAGAGCAAGACCCCCCCCCCCCATAAATGTATAAGACCTACTCCAAAAAGTATTACTTGGATGAACTTTATACTTTACGTGGTATGTATGTACTTTCGTATTTTTAAGAACTCTGTTCTTTTCTTAAGGAAGTTACCAGTCATTTAAGTTCAAAGTCTGACAAACTAGCAAACCGTGGTGATTCCAAAAGTAAGGCTTGGATACACTTAATACTTGTTATGTGGATTCACAATAGTGTTTCAAAAGTATTTATGGACGTCTACATACTTGACAGACTTCAAAGTCTGCAAATCTTGTGAATGGGATTTCTCCAAAAGAATAGCATGTTTGAAAATCCTTTAGGTTTGGTGTGCACCAAGATCCCCTTGCTGATCATCGTATCAAGTCAATAATTGTCAAAACTTTAAAATCCTGTTGCAGTTTACTATTAAATACAGTCATATGACTTGTGAAAAGGCATTACTACTAAGCATGTTTTCATTTGTGTGTGTGTGTGTGTGTTTTAATTACCATAGTGTTTTGTAGGACAGATCTAGTTTTGTTCAAGTGACAGATCCAGCTCTTACTTTATTCAAGGTTTTTTTTTCCTAGCTAGAGGGCACTGTTGGAGGGAGAGGAAGGGGGTTGTTTATGATAATCTGTGATATAGTTGTAATATGAACAAGTTTATAGCAATTTGAGTTGTAACTGTAGCTGTCAAGTGAACAGATTTGCAAGAGTTCAAATTAAATTCAAAGGGTGTGTCTTTTTGTTTATACTTCTGTTTGCCCTTCCTCTATTTGTAAAATGCTTCTCTCATTTAGAGGATTTTCTATTTTGATGAAGTTCGGACATAATGATCCTTTGGTGGTTGGCTACAAGACCTGGCCAAGAAGTTCAAAGCTTATTTAGACATCATTGTTTGGAAAGAAAGTTGTAGTATTTCAAAGTTTTTGGTCAAAGGTCATATAGGGATCACTCTGTTGTGACATTGTAAATAGAAAATTGTTCATCTGCAAGTGTGAAGGTATACTTTGATGTTATTCAGGAAAATGTAGGTCAAAGGCCAGGGACAATGTTTGGATTATTTTTCTAAATTATTCCTGCCCCAGATATGAATGTCTATGTCCCAAATTTGTTCAAAATAAATGTTGAGTATTAACAAACCACATTCACCATTTAGAATTCAGGAAATGTCATTTAGGGATAAATCTTCTATGCCATTATGCGCCAAAACAGAATAGTTATTGTTATAAAATATTTCATGAAGTGGTTAATTGATCATCATGGTCCTTCAGTAAGGCTATAAGGAGTTTTAAGTTCCAATTTATTTCTCATATGCAAGTTTTACAGTAAATATTCAGAAACATGTAAAACAATACAATATTTCTTATGAGGGACACTTGAAGAAGTTTTATGTTGCTTAGCAAGCAATCTTTATTGTCTGTGTGTTAGTCCAGCCTATCATTGACCAATGTTTATAGGGTCATTTTCCATATACGACATGTTTATCTTCTCACTGTACTGTGAGTGGTGTGCTTTATCAAGATGATGTAACAGTGTTGATATATAGGTTCACTTGATGCAATTTTTAATAATGTTAAATTCCTCTAACCCATGAAAATCATACCATTCATATCTACCATGGTTTTCATATACATGTTGTTGTAAAGGGTGATTGATTGTGAACATGATATGCATAATTATGATAAAAAACATTAGAAGAACACAGGAAGCCATTGTATCTAATGAAGTTCTTCGTTATCAAATTGGTACTTTAACATGTCAACTTCTACCACTACCTGCTCATTAAGATGTAGGCATGGAGAAACAATTGTCCAGCCTTACTCACTACCTACTCATTAAGATGTAGGCATGGAGAAACAATTGTCCAGCCTTACTCACTACCTACTCATTAAGATGTAGGCATGGAGAAACAATTGTCCAGCCTTACTCACTACCTACTCATTAAGATGTAGGCATGGAGAAAACAATTGTCCAGCCTTACTCACTACCTACTCATTAAGATGTAGGCATGGAGAAATAAATTGTCCAGCCATACTCCCTCCCTACTCATTATGATGTAGGCATGGAAAAAAATATTGGTCCAGCCATACTCACTACCTACTCATTAAGATGTAGGCATGGAGAAACAATTGTCCAGCCTACTCACTACCTACTCATTAAGATGTAGGCATGGAGAAACAATTGTCCAGCCATACTCACTCCCTACTCATTAGGATGTAGTCATGGAGAAATAAATTGTCCAGCCTACTCACTACCTACTCATTAAGATGTAGGCAAGGAGAAATAAATTGTCCAGCCATACTCACTCCCTACTCATTAGGATGTAGGCATGGAGAAATAAATTGTCCAGCCTACTCACTACCTACTCATTAAGATGTAGGCACGGAGAAATAAATTGTCCAGCCATACTCACTCCCTACTCATTAGGATGTAGGCATGGAGAAATAAATTGTCCAGCCTACTCACTACCTACTCATTAAGATGTAGGCACGGAGAAATAAATTGTCCAGCCGTACTCACTCCCTACTCATTATGATGTAGGCATGGAACAAATATTGGTCCAGCCATACTCACTACCTACTCATTAAGATGTAGGCATGGAGAAACAATTGTCCAGCCTACTCACTCCCTACTCATTAAGATGTAGACATGGAGAAATAAATTGTCCAGCCTACTCACTACCTACTCATTAGGATGTAGGCATGGAGAAATAAATTGTCCAGCCTACTCACTACCTACTCATTAGGATGTAGGCATGGAGAAATAAATTGTCCAGCCTACTCACTACCTACTCATTAAGATGTAGGCATGGAGAAATAAATTGTCCAGCCATACTCACTCCCTACTCATTATGATGTAGGCATGGAACAAATATTGGTCCAGCCATACTCATTACCTACTCATTAAGATGTAGGCACGGAGAAACAATTGTCCAGCCTACTCACTCCCTACTCATTAAGATGTAGACATGGAGAAATAAATTATCCAGCCTACTCACTACCTACTCATTAAGATGTAGGCATGGAGAAACAATTGTCCAGCCTTACTCACTACCTACTCATTAAGATGTAGGCATGGAGAAACAATTGTCCAGCCTTACTCACTACCTACTCATTAAGATGTAGGCATGGAGAAAACAATTGTCCAGCCTTACTCACTACCTACTCATTAAGATGTAGGCATGGAGAAATAAATTGTCCAGCCATACTCCCTCCCTACTCATTATGATGTAGGCATGGAAAAAAATATTGGTCCAGCCATACTCACTACCTACTCATTAAGATGTAGGCATGGAGAAACAATTGTCCAGCCTACTCACTACCTACTCATTAAGATGTAGGCATGGAGAAACAATTGTCCAGCCATACTCACTCCCTACTCATTAGGATGTAGTCATGGAGAAATAAATTGTCCAGCCTACTCACTACCTACTCATTAAGATGTAGGCAAGGAGAAATAAATTGTCCAGCCATACTCACTCCCTACTCATTAGGATGTAGGCATGGAGAAATAAATTGTCCAGCCTACTCACTACCTACTCATTAAGATGTAGGCACGGAGAAATAAATTGTCCAGCCATACTCACTCCCTACTCATTAGGATGTAGGCATGGAGAAATAAATTGTCCAGCCTACTCACTACCTACTCATTAAGATGTAGGCACGGAGAAATAAATTGTCCAGCCGTACTCACTCCCTACTCATTATGATGTAGGCATGGAACAAATATTGGTCCAGCCATACTCACTACCTACTCATTAAGATGTAGGCATGGAGAAACAATTGTCCAGCCTACTCACTCCCTACTCATTAAGATGTAGACATGGAGAAATAAATTGTCCAGCCTACTCACTACCTACTCATTAGGATGTAGGCATGGAGAAATAAATTGTCCAGCCTACTCACTACCTACTCATTAGGATGTAGGCATGGAGAAATAAATTGTCCAGCCTACTCACTACCTACTCATTAAGATGTAGGCATGGAGAAATAAATTGTCCAGCCATACTCACTCCCTACTCATTATGATGTAGGCATGGAACAAATATTGGTCCAGCCATACTCATTACCTACTCATTAAGATGTAGGCACGGAGAAACAATTGTCCAGCCTACTCACTCCCTACTCATTAAGATGTAGACATGGAGAAATAAATTATCCAGCCTACTCACTACCTACTCATTAGGATGTAGGCATGGAGAAATAAATTGTCCAGCCTACTCACTACCTACTCATTAGGATGTAGGCATGGAGAAATAAATTGTCCAGCCTACTCACTCCCTACTCATTAAGATGTAGGCATGGAGAAATAAATTGTCCAGCCACACTCACTCCCTACTCATTAAGATGTAGACATGGAGAAATAAATTGTCCAGCCTACTCACTACCTACTCATTAGGATGTAGGCATGGAGAAATAAATTGTCCAGCCTACTCACTACCTACTCATTAGGATGTAGGCATGGAGAAATAAATTGTCCAGCCTACTCACTACCTACTCATTAAGATGTAGGCATGGAGAAATAAATTGTCCAGCCATACTCACTCCCTACTCATTATGATGTAGGCATGGAACAAATATTGGTCCAGCCATACTCATTACCTACTCATTAAGATGTAGGCATGGAGAAACAATTGTCCAGCCTACTCACTCCCTACTCATTAAGATGTAGACATGGAGAAATAAATTATCCAGCCTACTCACTACCTACTCATTAGGATGTAGGCATGGAGAAATAAATTGTCCAGCCATACTCACTACCTACTCATTAGGATGTAGGCATGGAGAAATAAATTGTCCAGCCACACTCACTCCCTACTCATTAAGATGTATGCATGGAGAAACCATTGTCCAGCCTTACTCACTACCTACTCATTAAGATGTAGGCATGGAGAAACAATTGTCCAGCCTTACTCACTACCTACTCATTAAGATGTAGGCATGGAGAAATAAATTGTCCAGCCATACTCACTACCTACTCATTAGGATGTAGGCATGGAGAAATAAATTGTCCAGCCACACTCACTCCCTACTCATTAAGATGTAGGCATGGAGAAATAAATTGTCCAGCCTACTCACTACCTACTCATTAGGATGTAGGCATGGAGAAATAAATTGTCCAGCCTACTCACTACCTACTCATTAGGATGTAGGCATGGAGAAATAAATTGTCCAGCCTACTCACTACCTACTCATTAAGATGTAGGCATGGAGAAATAAATTGTCCAGCCATACTCACTCCCTACTCATTATGATGTAGGCATGGAACAAATATTGGTCCAGCCATACTCATTACCTACTCATTAAGATGTAGGCATGGAGAAACAATTGTCCAGCCTACTCACTACCTACTCATTAAGATGTAGACATGGAGAAATAAATTATCCAGCCTACTCACTACCTACTCATTAGGATGTAGGCATGGAGAAATAAATTGTCCAGCCTACTCACTACCTACTCATTAGGATGTAGGCATGGAGAAATAAATTGTCCAGCCTACTCACTCCCTACTCATTAAGATGTAGGCATGGAGAAATAAATTGTCCAGCCACACTCACTCCCTACTCATTAAGATGTAGACATGGAGAAATAAATTGTCCAGCCTACTCACTACCTACTCATTAGGATGTAGGCATGGAGAAATAAATTGTCCAGCCTACTCACTACCTACTCATTAGGATGTAGGCATGGAGAAATAAATTGTCCAGCCTACTCACTACCTACTCATTAAGATGTAGGCATGGAGAAATAAATTGTCCAGCCATACTCACTCCCTACTCATTATGATGTAGGCATGGAACAAATATTGGTCCAGCCATACTCATTACCTACTCATTAAGATGTAGGCATGGAGAAACAATTGTCCAGCCTACTCACTCCCTACTCATTAAGATGTAGACATGGAGAAATAAATTATCCAGCCTACTCACTACCTACTCATTAGGATGTAGGCATGGAGAAATAAATTGTCCAGCCATACTCACTACCTACTCATTAGGATGTAGGCATGGAGAAATAAATTGTCCAGCCACACTCACTCCCTACTCATTAAGATGTATGCATGGAGAAACCATTGTCCAGCCTTACTCACTACCTACTCATTAAGATGTAGGCATGGAGAAACAATTGTCCAGCCTTACTCACTACCTACTCATTAAGATGTAGGCATGGAGAAATAAATTGTCCAGCCATACTCACTACCTACTCATTAGGATGTAGGCATGGAGAAATAAATTGTCCAGCCACACTCACTCCCTACTCATTAAGATGTAGGCATGGAGAAACAATTGTCCAGCCTTACTCACTCCCTACTCATTAAGATTTAGGCATGTATACATCAATTATCCAGCCATACTCACTCCCTACTCATTAAGTTGTAGGCATGGAGAAATAAATTGTCCAGCAATAATCACTCCCTACTCATTAAGATGTAGGCATGGAGACATAAATTGAACTAGTAAAGTGTGGACATGACAAGATAGGTTCCAAGAAAATGTAGACTTGGTTAGATGTGTTATCTTGCCAGAAGAAATTGTCAATTGGTGTTTTGATCTTCACAGTAAAGGCTGATACACTGATAGAGGTAAAGGAATGATGTCATATGTTTGCTTCACTGTGTCTGTTATATTGATTACTTGAGATAGAAAGTAGTGTTTTTGACATGTGCTCCTTCAGAATCACTATAGTTGTGAAATGTTTTCATCCCTTGTATGACTTCAGGTCCAGTTTGTAGACATTGATTGCACATTTCTGACCCAATTTCACAACATCTTTTGGAATGCTAATAACAGTTAAACATGTAATAGTTATACTTAGTCCTCTTAGTGTCAGTTATAGGTGTCTTATTAGTGCCATATCATTGAAATATCCTGATTAGATTCGACAGTTATGTCAGTCAGTGACATGGCCTCTTAGAGGGCTGATGGTGTCAGTCATAGGTGTCTTATTAGTGCCATATCATTGTAATATCCTGATTAGATTCTACAGTTATGTCAGTCAGTGACATGGCCTCTTAGAGGGCTGATGGTGTCAGTCATCGGTGTCTTATTAGTGCCATATCATTGAAATATCCTGATTAGATTCTACAGTTATGTCAGTCAGTGACATGGCCTCTTAGAGGGCTGATGGTGTCAGTCATAGGTGTCTTATTAGTGCCATATCATTGTAATATCCTAGGTAGATTCTACAGTTATGTCAGTCAGTGACATTGCCTCTTAGAGGGCTGATGGTGTCAGTCATAGGTGTCTTATTAGTGCCATATCATTGTAATATCCTGATTAGATTCTACAGTTATGTCAGTCAGTGACATTGCCTCTTAGAGGGCTGATGGTGTCAGTCATAGGTGTCTTATAAGTGCCATATCATTGTAATATCCTGATTAGATTCTACAGTTATGTCAGTCAGTGACATGGCCTCTTAGAGAGCTGATGGTGTCAGTCATAGGTGTCTTATTAGTGCCATATCATTGTAATATCCTGATTAGATTCTACAGTTATGTCAGTCAGTGACATGGCATCTTAGAGGGCTGATGGTGTCAGTCATAGGTGTCTTATAAGTGCCATATCATTGTAATATCCTGATTAGATTCTACAGTTATGTCAGTCAGTGACATTGCCTCTTAGAGGGCTGATGGTGTCAGTCATAGGTGTCTTATAAGTGCCATATCATTGTAATATCCTAGGTAGATTCTACAGTTATGTCAGTCAGTGACATGGCCTCTTAGAGAGCTGATGGTGTCAGTCGTCGGTGTCTTATTAATGCCATATCATTGTAATATCCTGATTAGATTCTACAGTTATGTCAGTCAGTGACATTGCCTCTTAGAGGGCTGATGGTGTCAGTCGTCGGTGTCTTATAAGTGCCATATCATTGTAATATCCTAGGTAGATTCTACAGTTATGTCAGTCAGTGACATGGCCTCTTAGAGGGCTGATGGTGTCAGTCGTCGGTGTCTTATTAGTGCCATATCATTGAAATATCCTGATTAGATTCTACAGTTATGTCAGTCAGTGACATTGCCTCTTAGAGGGCTGATGGTGTCAGTCGTCGGTGTCTTATAAGTGCCATATCATTGTAATATCCTAGGTAGATTCTACAGTTATGTCAGTCAGTGACATGGCCTCTTAGAGGGCTGATGGTGTCAGTCGTCGGTGTCTTATAAGTGCCATATCATTGTAATATCCTGATTAGATTCTACAGTTATGTCAGTCAGTGACATGGCCTCTTACAGGGCTGATGGTGTCAGTCATAGGTGTCTTATAAGTGCCATATTATTGTAATATCCTGATTAGAATCTACAGTTTTATGTAGTGTAAATACTGACGTGAGGTTTAAGATACCATGGTGCGCAATCATTTTTAGTGTTCTCATTTGTTAGAGGGATGGGACCCAGAAGGAGGAGGGGAGGGGGGGGGAGATAAACCTCTTATCATGAATGATTTTGGATGAATGCCTTTTCTAATCAAGTGGAGTGAAATTGAGTGTTTGGTTGATAATTTATGTCTTGTTTAGAGGGTTTAAGTAGGATAAATTCTTCTTCAGTAGACCATTATCAATATTAGACATGATGGAAGGTGAATCATGTCGCATACTTGGTGGTAAATCCATCATTATTAGATCCAAATGCAGAAATCCTCTTGCTAATATAAGTAACCATCATAGTGTATTTCAACATGGTTTATGTCCCTAGCAAATGGTTTGTTTTTTCAGGGCTATAAAATTCAATAAACCATAGATTTCTGATTAAAGCCTTTGACCCACCTGACAACTCATAAAGTAGCTGACTTGGGTGCTCCTGCATATCATTCCACAAAGTTTATTGTGTCTTGCCCACACGTCTGGTATTCATTGATGGATGTTATAGCTCTGCAGTGCTGCTAGGTTCAATGGTTTCATTGCTTTGAAATGAGACTCTGGCCTTTCAAACACCTTAAAACTGCCACTTGTGTTCTTTTCACAGTTCCTTCATTTTATAGCCTCATATACATCTCTCAGTCATGGTGTCTGTATGTCTTGTATATTGTCTTGTGTATGTTTATTGTCTTTGGCAGTTTATGTTGTTGTAAAATACTCTCCTATGGTCCAAAAGATAAATTGCTATAAAACTTAAATAAAAAGTAAAAATTTTCACTTTTGGAGTTACCCAGAGTTAACTGTTATAGGAAAGAGATCCTGTGTATTATTATCATGTTGGCTATTGAATCTTCCATCTTGCCTCTTTACTCTTCAATTATCAAATATCAAATGTAGCTACTTTGAAGTTATAAAGTGGTCTATAATTGCCCAATTTTCCACCAAATATACTTCCATTAAATTCATTAATGTACTTCACTACCTAAGCCAGCAAATAAGTAACACACATTTTGAAACATTTAAAAAGATATTCCCTGTTGCACTGTTTCCACTTTTCCTGGAGGATTGGAACACTTTGATAGATTGATATGTAGATTGGACCAGGACAACAACGTGCAGCCAGTCTGATAATAAACCAACGTGTATTCTTTGAAAAGGATGACGTGAACAGGCAGTAATCATGTCATCTGATGGTTCATGTCAAGATGCAGAGAAAAGAATGTCCTGTTTATTATTGCACCAAAAGATAACTCTATAGTATTAAGAGAACTGCTACATTGGAGCTACTTCTGGGCCTTGTAGCTGCTTCCTGCCTGACCTTTATAGCAGCTGCCCCGCCACAACAAATTGTTGCAAAATTATTAGGGAGGCTCTGTCAGCCATCCTTGTCATGGGCAAACATGCAAGACCGAATAGTTTCAAAACTTAAAGCATTCTCAAACAGCTGACAGTTTGCAAAAGTAGACAAACTCTTTCTCGCAAGTTATAACCCTGGAAATTCTTCCTGGATATGAAGATTGCCATCAATATTTACTGGTTAGTACCAGAGGTTTGTAGGTAGGGACCGTAAATCTCTGTAACATCCATTCGTATTCTCTGTACAACAGATAACTATATGCAAGAAGTGACATAGGGAAATTTCCCTGTCTTGTCTAATCCTAGCATCGTGTTGAGAGAATTGCAATGAGATTGTTCCTGGGACCACATAAGAAACTTGAAGAGCACTATAATACTTGAGTGTCATATGTAATAAATGCTAATGCAGGTTATTTGATAGACATCAATCTTACCTGTACATTGTCAAGACATCTTAAGAGATTAATTATGTACAATTCCAAGTATATGAAAGAGAAAGAACAACTATATATCTGTGTGCAATTATCCAAAACCAACCTTCTTATAGCTAATGTAGATAGAAAGTCTCTACTAGTCAACCTTCTTATAGCTAATGTAGATAGAAAGTCTCTACTAGCCAACCTTCTTATAACTAATGTAGATTTTTGAGAGCTGGTCAGGTAGAAATATTATAGACACTAACCAGTCATTGAAATTGAAGTAAATATTATTTGCACATTTTTTGTTCAAAGTAATTTGTATGGCGTCAGCTGGAATCAACAATTTAAATTCAAATCGAAGGATGGACATTTTCAATGTACTCTATGAGAAGCGTCCTTAAAGATGGAGTGTCCGTACTCGATAATCTCACAAAGAATTTTCAGAAAGCTGCTTCCTTTGCAGTGATACAGTAGTCTCGTTTTACTAGCTTTAACTGTTTGCCAGATTTACAAAAGCTTGTCTGATAAATGACATGAGTAGTGTCAATAAATGTGTTGTCGTAGTTGCAAGGAGTCTTACGTCTGCTTTGTGAAGAATTTATGTCATCCCGCATATTGTCATAGCTTATGCAATAGCTAAATTAACCTAAATCAGCCGTTTCTTTTATGAAATCAATACCTTTGTCGTAAGGCTCCAGATAAATCAACCTAATAGAACATGGTACTGAATAAAATGGTGTTAATGTTTCAAGGAATGTGAAAGCTGAACAAAACGTTGTAAAAACTGTTAACAAGAAGGATAAGACTGTCGATTTATGTAGGCTTACATCGTTAACTTTTATGCAGCCTACAAAAAGTTATGTGGTAGTAGTCTGCTGGAGGGATCTAACAATATACTTCAAGAGCAGCGCTCTTGTCCAAGGAAGTCTTGTGATGTGTTGTTTTAATGTCAAGTTAACTCAGAATAATAACATATATCACAGTGATTAACGATGCACAATAATAAAGAGCAAAAAACAAATGGTTCTGTGGCTACCGAATTGCTATAGTTTATAGTAATGTCACCGACATTATGTTTACTTCATGCATGCATGAGGGTAATATAAGCTTGCTTGATCATCATGGCACCGTAAACGGTTTAGGTTGACGACGTGATTTTGGGTTTAGAAAATACATGGGGAAATACATGATAATCCAGGCATCCTTTTGGTTTACATAGGGAACCCATGATTATCCAGGCATCCTTTCATGAGCATACTGTGAACATGGGGAACCCATGTACATGATAATCCAGGCATCCTTTCATGAGCATACTGTGGACATGGCAAACCCATATAAATGATAATCCAGGCATCCTTTCATGAGCATACAGTTTACATAGGGAACCCATGATTATCCAGGCATCCTTTCATGAGCAGACTGTGAACATGGGGAACCCATAAACGTGATAATTCAGGCATCCTTTCATGAGCATACGGTTTACATGGGGAACCCATGATTATCCAGGCATCCTTTCATGAGCATACTGTGAACATAGGGAACCCATATACATGATAATCCAGGCACGTTTACATGGGGAACCCATGATTATCCAGGCCTCCTTTCATGAGCATACTGTGTACAATGAGGAACCCATATACATTATAATCCATGTATTCTTTCATTAGCAAACAGTATATATATTTGTTGGTATGGCTCAATCTATGTACATGTAGTGGGTCAGGCCTCGTTCAAGATTTCAGATACAGTTACACTTATTCCGTACATTCCTTACTGTATAATTTAGTTCATGTTATATACCAGTACATAGAGTATCTGAGTAAGCACACAGTGTGAGAATGTTGGTTTTACAATGCGGAGAACACTACGTGACGGGTCCTGTGCTCTGGATGGGTATTTACTTGAATCACTTTCTGAGGCTTGACCAATAACATGGTTACCTACTATATGTGTCGATGTAGTACAATTAATCTGAAATGAGCTTCCATTAGCCTTTATTTAATCAGTTTACCTGAGAAGAAAGACATGGCTTGTACATGTACAGGAATTACCAGTTAAAATGTGAAGATAGAACCAGAATAGACTTTGAGATTCGTAATACGGTTGACATCTCAATGCCTAACAATGCTCCTCGCACAACATATAACAATCATTAACTGAATCACTTTTACCAGAATGAATGGGATATTGGAGTGTTGCTGGATGCGATAAGCCTTGTTTACCATATGGTTATAAATACGTCAACGTTGCCCATCGCTGTCTGCATACCATCCGTGGCTGTACAGATTCTGCCCCCCCCCTCCCCAATAAAAAAAAAACCTTATTCTCTGTTGGGAACCTCATGTAAAAATATACTTGTGGAAACATGTTATTTTATTGTCAAATTTTAAGTCAGATATTCATTATGTGTATTGCAGTAGTTAGGTGAATATGATTTAGCAACATTCCATTCTTTGGTCGTAGTTGAGTGTAAGTTACTCCAATGGTTAGGGTCAACCCTAACGCCTACTGCACGGAAGCAAATACTTCATTTCTATTTTATACTTGTATCAATTTTCCGTCCATGTGACCAAAACCTGTGAAATTTAAAAGCGTCAATAAATTATGCATGACATTTTGTTTACGAAATTTACTTTTGTGCTCATTAACATATTTGTTGCATGGAAGACTATACAGCAATTGAAAAATGCGGACAACGATACCAAGTGTATCCTCAAATAGTGAGGGGTAAAACACGTGGTTGCTATATTGGTTCCGATACCTAACAACCTCCATTCCTGCCGTCTACCCAACCTTGTCCTCGAGTGTATCTTAAATGCCGTTCTCTGTATAGTATGCACGTTTGCCTATTTCGCTTCCCCCTCCCCTCCTATTCAGGGCTGCCACAAAATGGCCAGATAAGATAAGATAAGATAAGTAGAACTTTATTACTCCAAAGAAGGAAATTAAGATCTTGCACATAAAATATAAAAAGACAGTACAAAAATATGGCTATGTTACAAATATGAAAAACAGTGATAGAACGGAACGATAAAACATTAAACAACCGAACAATAAAACACACATAGGCAGGACCTAACGGCTCAAGTTATCATTGTAAAGCCTTATTGCACGTGGAATAAACGAATTGCGATGACGGTTGGTTCTCATGGGTGGGAGACGCAGTCTGCCAGTGCCCCTAGTTATGATATTATCGTGCAGATAAGAGTGAAGCGGGTGATCATGGTCATTCCAAACAATGTTTGTTTTGGAGCAAGCACACATAAATTTCCTCAACTGTTGATTGGGGGTCTCGCCAAGGGCACATTGGTTAGTTATCCACCACCGAAATGAGCTTGAAAACTCTAAAATGTGATTCATAGAGCAGTGTTATGTTCTGTACAAAGGCAGTGGCGTCACCAGACTTTTCAGTCTGGGGGGGGGGCACAGGGGGCACCAGCATTTGATGGGGGGCACTTAGGTGGATACGGATCGTCGTCCTGGGGGAGGGGGTGGCCCCTCCCCTTTGGAAAATTTTCGCATACGGAGGATGGGCTAGATGCAAAATGGTGCCACATTTGATGCTAAATTCGATCTGAAGATATCTCCAGAAATTGCTGTTTTTGAGGTAATGATTTTAACAACGCGCAGAATTTTGCAGAGGATATGAACCACATGCTGTCGATATTATGCCTAACCCTATCAATAGAACCTACATTTGTTGAATTAATGTGTGCATGACCCCCGACTCCTTTCTTGTCCTTCTCGTTTTCTCCCATTATCTATTAAGATGTAACAGGTTCCAGCATCGTTATTGGCTCCTATCAGGGATCTCACCATGCAATCCAAAGTTTGATCACACATCGAGTATGGCTCAGTATGCAGGTGCGAACATTCGCCATTTGTTCCTGACACATTCAATGTAAATATCGACACCTGTTGTGATGGCGCGGGTTACGACTTCGATACCCGACGGTCAAGGATAAACTTTTTCATTTTTTCGCAGCTCATTTGAAGAAAATACGAATTACTGTGCTTCTTTGTCCTTATGAAAAACCAACTCAGATGATGGGAGTTGAATATAACAAAATATATATATATTTTTTTACCAACCCAAATCTCAGATGGGGGGGCACTCGGGGGGGGGGCACTAGGTTTTCCAGGGGGGCACGTGCCCCCTGGCCCCCCTTGGCGACTCCACTGTACTGTACAAAGGTGCCTCTAAACAGGCGGGCAAAGGGAAAGTATGTAGTATCACGGGGGAATTCCACGAGACCGAAGGTCCGCGAGACCGAATTTCCGCGAACATATGGTCCGCGAAACCGATGGTCTATGCATGGTCCATCGATAGGCATAGCTAGACTTTTTCATTAGAGGGGCTTCAGAGCGGGTCAAAGAGATTGACAAGGGGGGCAATATTGTTTAAAAAAGGGTATCGCTATATCTAATTATTAAGTTATATTATATTCTCATATTTCATTTGGGGCAGCAGGGGGGGGGGGGGAGCGAGACTTTTGAGAGCGGGGGCTTTCTCCTCCTGCAACCCCCTCTGGTTACGCCCCTGGTGGAGGCGTAGTATCAATGCAAGCCGCCCCAGCCCCCTTGCGTATATAAGTCACTGGTATCCACTATTAAAAGAAATGGCTGTAAATTATTTTTAATTACGCGCTTTATCAACGTCATATTACCGGTAGTAATATTTATCTTACCACTATTATAGGCCTTGTAATAGTTTCGGTCTCGCGGATCTTCGGTCTCGCGGACCTTCGGTCTCCTGGGCTGCAAGGGCGGCGGAACCGGGGGGCACAGGGGCACGTGCCCCCCCCCCACTTTTCCTCTGGTTAAAAATGTGCCCTTTTTCTACATAAAAATTGAGGTGTCTCAAGTTAGCAAGAGGCTAGGGAACCACAATGAACACTCGGGAAGGGCCGTTTCCGGCCATCTGAGGGGTTTGTAAAACCAAAAATTTTCTTGTACGCTCCGCGCCAACCGATGGTGGCGCTCCGCTCAGATAGTCGTGCATACAACTTTGCAAATCTTTACTGCGCCCGTGACTTTTAATGAATTTCTGTGGGTCAAACTCAAAGCTATTTCGAATGGAAAAATATTGTTAAGATATAAACAAGAAATAATGTCTAATTTGGAAGATTCCTACACTAGCAACAAGCATGATATCACCTCATTTTGTCTCAAAAGAAAACTTGTTTCCCAATTTGCACATTGGATATTGCAGTACTAGTATGCATATTTTTTTTGAGGGGGGGGGGGGGCCTTGATGGAGTGATGTGTATACGCATATAAGATAATACAATAAGAGTTATAAAGGGTACTAAATATAAGGCTGCATCAGTGCAATCGAATTTCTGCAAAGTGCCCTTTGATGTCGGTGCCCCCCCCCCCCCCAGATTAAAAGTGCTTCCGCCGCCCCTGCTGGGCTGTAACCAGTATCACAACCAGACACGCTCAAATTATGTATACATATACAAGTTAAGCTGCTGACATATGTTGCTGAAGCCTACGGCCTTATAAGGGCTAGTAGCATTCTCGGTCAGCGCGAAACATCGGGCCGATTTTGTTTTTGGCGGTCCGCCTTTTGAGAGCACCTGTTTTGAAACCATTTTCAAGAAGGATAATCCCCTCCCCCACCCTGGAAATTGCAGCTCTTGGATCCATCCTTAAAGATACGTTATGCGTCGAATCGCAACTCCTTTTATTTTGGTATCAGGACCATCTTTCTCACATGCCAGGTTTAAACCGCCCTAATCTTCTGTTGCATTAGACTCCTGTCGTCTTCTTGCCCTAGGCCTAGAGGTACGCCACTTTATAAGGTTAGTGTCCACGGGATGGTGATGCGACAGGCTAGAATCGACCAATAACCACATAACAGCTGCACTTCTCACCATAAACATTAACCTTTTGTTATTGCCGAAGGATAAATATTAAAAGTTCGTGACAATTCAAACATGCAATAGTAATATCTAGCTTGTTAAATACAGCTCAGATGGTTACTTGAGTTTGTCTCAAAAGACTAAAGTCAAACGGCTTGAATCTTCAACTGACAGATTTAGGTACTACCTTAAAGCATCCTGCTGATGACTCGCATTAAGTGTGTTAAAAGAGTCTTGCTTCTCACAAATCATATCGTTTTACGATACAAGATACTGATGTGTACACAGGACAATGTAAAGAATACAGTATAAAATGATGAAGTGCTCTTGGTACCTCATGTGGGACTGAAAATCTAGGATACACAAGGGAAAACAACATCGTATGCCCCCTCCCCCTCTCGATCATCTCCCACAAAGACAAGTTAATCTGCAGTTCATCACGGCGAAACCGTCTCAGAGTCTGCCAACCTGCCATTACAGTTGATTTTTGTTGTTAATTTATAATTCTGCATCAACTTTGTAATATGTTGCATGAGTGGCTTTCTGCATTGTATTTGCCCCAATCTGTTGGTTTATATCAGGGTTGTCCAACCTTTTGCAGAGGAGGGCCAATGATTATGATGAAGGAGGGGGCCGCATGAACCGTACGATTTTTTAATTTTTTGCGCGAAGCCCAAGGCAACAAAATGTGAGCACTGCGCGCGGTGCGCACTGATTTATTTTCTTTCCTGATAAAACAGATGAATAAAGTCCAGCCGCCCCGCCCCCTTACGCTGAGACCTGTTTGCAGTTTTTTGGACCCAGAAGGTTGGAATGATTGATTATATAGCTTCAAATTGTTATCAATAAATCTGCTCACTAAATTTCGCACCGTAGAGCATCTCTGGCGGGCCGGACGCAACCCTGCGGCGGGCCGGACTGTGGCCCGCGGGCCGTAGGTTGGACAACCCTGGTTTATATATACTCGACTGTTAAAGGATGGGTGTGGTACATGAAAACATGTCCTACTGACTCAGTTCTCCAAAATCGAAACTTTGTCGAAGGAAACAACAGTTCAAGAATGTCATTTCTTGGACCCACGTATGGTGGACAAACTGTAACTCGTGCCACATTTGTTATTACCCTTAAATAGATCTCTTAGTTAGATTGTGGGTGTATATTCGATTATGTGTGAACCTGGTTTGGTCAGTATAAAGTCACATCTCAATTCAAAATGCAGCTTTGATCGCATAGCTTTCATCCAAACTTTCAAACTTTTGCGCTCGCTGATCAGCTATGGGGGTTGGGGTGTTAGTTCTGTCAGTCATTTTGTAATTTTTCGACTCTGTGTACACCGTCTAAACTGCATCAGTTTTAAAGGGCGTTGAAATGCTATCTCTTTAATTGACATGCCTTAGATCTCCATTCTTATCTGCTACCCTGGAGATACACTTACATTACATTATTTGTAACCTCGGCTAGACTTGATGCCGTGGATTATGACAGATACGTCTTAAGTTGGCACCAAAATGGATTCTTTTTCATTAAATAAGAATGTATAAACACAATTAACCGCCTCAGGAGCTTTTCATTATGAAATTCATTCGGCCTACTTTCCGTGTGATGAATCAGCTATTTTTATGTGATATTCTTTTTACAGTAAACCTCATTGTTGTTGTATTGGAAAGTTGATCCGAGGTTGTTAATTTCACCCCCCCCCCCTTACGCGTCCCCAAATCCGTGACATCCCATGTAATAATTGCATACACTCTTAAACACTCCTTTATGGATGGATGAATATGTATAAATATATGGATATATATATGAATATATATGGATATATATATATATATATAATATATATATATATATATATTTATATATATATAAATATATATATATATATATATTTTCATATATATATATTCATGTATTTCTATATATGTATATATATATATACATATTTAGTTATATATATATATTAATATATTATACATATTCATCCATCCATAAAGGAGTGTTTAAGAGTGTATGCAATTATTACATAGGATGTCATGGGATATATATATATATATATATATATATATATATATATATATATATATATATATTCATATATTCATATATTTATATACATATTCATCCATCCATCTATTATTGTACTTCATGTCATTATATATATATATATATATATATATATATATATATATATATATATATATATATATATATATATATATATATATATATATATATATATATATATATATATTCATATATTCATATATTTATATACATATTCATCCATCCATCTATTATTGTACTTCATGTCATATATATATATTCATATATTCATATATTTATATACATATTCATCCATCCATCTATTATTGTACTTCATGTCATTTCTCTTTGGATCAATTTTTTCTAAGCTCTAAAATAATGGTTAAGAGCAGAATTTGTGGAAGAGGAGTGGTGTTGGCGCTAGGAAAGTTGAAAGTTACTCTTGTTGCAACTTTTCATAGTAATACTTGCGGGTAACTATAAGGATCCTGGTTTGTTGCTCTTGATGTCATAACTTCGACCTTTACAGGGTAACTAACACCTTAAGCATTATCCCCACAAAGCGGTATAAACCCACACGACGTGTGTCCCTGTTGGAGCGCTTCTCGGGAGTCATGCAAAGAAGGATGTTGATAATTACAAAGGTCGGACGTACTTTAATACACTGCCGTAAAATGTAAACCACCATGACGACATGGGCAATGAATAAGTTTCTATAAAAATACAAAAAAAATGCTGAGTTCATTTATTAATATGTATAACGATGAAAGAGCTGATCGAATCCGGACTGAAATGGTCATGCGAAGAAAACATATCTTCGAACAAAGGTTCATAAAAATACAATATTACACTATAATTTGATATAAAATTTAATGAGAGCTTAGCCAATGGAACTCATGTTGATATGCTAGCATAAAATCAAATTTTCTAGCTGGTAGACGATGTGTTCAATGACTTCAATAGTTAATTTATATGGAAGATTATTGGTCCACCTTGAGGTCACGTGGTATCCATTGCCTCGTCAGGCTACTGAATTGCAATATCTTCTATTCCACTACATCACTAACGGTAACTCAAACAAGACACTAAACAGACCCTGCGCATTACATCAATAAAGCAAACATGGAAAACCGTCAGATTTAGTGAGAAAGTCTGCTTGCGAGTTTTGCTGACTATGGCAAAACTGTCCGCCGCCACAAATGATTGTTCTAGGAGCCAAATTATGATTTATCAACATTTGCCGATCACAAAATGATGGTTGCCTTAAATCTATCAAATTTAATCATGTTCTAATAAAACCTCGGCAGGTATAAGCAAAACAATATTGGGTTTCTTATCAGCTTTGGAGAGACTTGATAGTGAAATGAATGAGTTCGAACATATACACTAGAGTGTACTGATTAAGGTTGATTATAACACAGTGTACTTTTAGGTAGAAGTTAACAGTGATTTGGTAACTGTTATGTATAGTAGGTAATAGGTACGAAGATTAAAGGCAACAGGTAAGTTTAGTAAGAAGATAATCAAGATTTGACAGAATAGATACATTACGCTGTGTTTAAATATGCCACTGCAAAGAAACTACGTAGCTTCATAGTTTTAGTTTGTTATACATTTTTCAGTATCTCAATAAAAAACTCTTCATGCTACGAATTACAAGCAACATTTTCAGGGAAAGCTCTGTCTAATTATGCTTTAGAACGACGCATCAGATACGCTTTCACATATTTTATTAATAGGTTCGTAGGTAACACGTTTTAAATAAGTATACCTGTGTGGATAATATATAGATAATACAATATGACGTTTGAAGTACTCAGTCATTTTTATAGTTAGTTGTTAGACTCTAAGTGAATATATTGGTGAAGTTTCCATTTAATAGAATCACTACCAGCCGACTGGGTGAATCTTTGCTAATATTTATTTCACTTATAGTAGAAATTCCGGGCATTATAAAGGCTTCTTACCCCTAAGAAATACAATATGGATTTTGTAATTGCTATGGGGCTTAAATATAGAGTTCGATCTATTTCTACCTTTAAGTTAACCATTCCTCCAGGTTTCTTACTGTTGATGTCTGTTGAATTCAAGTGAACTTTGAACACGTTTCTAATAGATCCTAATGGCATTGTACCAAATACTAAGTCCGAGTTAAGTAACATGTACCGTGACCGCTATCATCTCAGTTAACTTCTCAATGACGCAGAAATACAATCCTGGTGGCTAATATCATGAACTTACCTTCCCAGCCACCAAACCGCCCAGCCCGCCATCCTCATGATCATCTGCCAATCACTACACGCCCGCTATTCTAATCACCACCCACCCATCACCACACAACCGCAACCAGCACTACCAACCGCCCTCCTGCCGACATCGTTCCCAAACACCATTACCTTCACCGTCCGCCCATGCCATCGACCACCACCAAACCGCCTACCATCGTCACCCGACCACTATCACTCGTCAGTCACAACCAACCCACCACCACCGCCCACTGCTATCATCATCGTCCATCCACATCTTCCTACCTGTACTACTATCACTGCATGTGTATATTGTGTACATGTACTGCTCTGCTTGATTAGTTTTCACTCTACATCAGATTTGATTCAGTTACTGTGCTAAGTTTCAGGAAGTTAGGACAGGACCCGGGCTAATACAACATTGACTTCAAAACTCCTTTATGTGTGGAGGAGGATAATGGGCTCCAGATGTCAAATTGGTTTTAGTGGTACCTTGTAATGAAAACTTGTATATCCCATAATGTTTTCAGCGTTGCTCTACATTGAGAAATGGAAACCTAACATTAATGGAGGAGCTCGAACTTGTTACACCGTAGTGATACCCCACATTTAGTAGAAACACCAAATTGTTCTTGGTCGAGTTCCAAAGTTGCCCTATATATGATAAACCTAATTGTTTGAGTGGCGTTCAAATGTCACAGCGGTCATAGTTGATGACTTAATGTTGTTGGTGAATTCCAAGTGTATGTTATGGTCAGCATATAGGGACAGAAAGTGTAATCTTTGTTTACATGATATATCTAAGACAACTTCGACGGGTTTTATAGTATTAAGTTAAGATAGTAGCTGGAGGTCATAGGTCATTTTCATTCGGTTCGAGGTTGATCCAGTCATTTGAACGCAGTGAACTTAGTGATATTCACGCAATAGGCATTTGTCTTTTTTTTTTTTGTTTTGTTACTCTGGACCTATTTCGTGTATTGTAGCAAACAAACGTTAGTAAACTTTTGTTTTGTGATGAAAGTATTGAACAATAATGGAATCTGTTTCTGTCATTGTGAAATGTTGCACAATTTCATATGGTGGATTATTTGAAATGAAGAGGAGTAGAATAACTAGACACCACCAGCCCTCTATATTCCCCTCCCTCCTTATGTTCCTTTAGCTGATTACAAGAGAAAGAGAAGACTCAAAACCAAACATGAAAAGCCCATATTTGTGAGGTGTAATTTGCATAGTCACTAGGGAAACTTTATTTCGAACTGATAACTTATGAACCAAGAACAATGAAGACATCGCTATGCCTGTATGCGGGTGTAAGCAAAATGACACGGAAAAGATAGTCTGCTACTGCGAATTGACTGATGCACATTACTCTCATGGTACTCTCTAGATTGGTACATGGAGCGGTTGGACTGAATTGATACTCTGTAGATTGGTAAACGGAGTGGTTGGATTGAAAGGGATTTCAAACTATTTCAGTGCGTTGGGTCGTGCTCGTTCCGAAGTACAAATATATGTGGAACAAACATCAGTCAGCCGTTGCGATTTTGCTCCCCAACCGAGATATTAGCCACTTACGGCGTCCCAGAGAACTACAAGCAAAATATCAATTTACCTTTTAATATACACAATTGAGAGAGCACATGGAGTCTATTAAAATATGAACACATTTTGGCACATAATAAAATAATAATTTGGCAGAGTGGCATTATCCAATTACAGCAATGAGTACTCATGGGTTGGAACAAATATATGAATACAAAACATATTCGTATGAAACATACAATGAATACTCAAGATGATTCTTAAAGGAAATACATTGCACAAAATCTGGGCAAAACTGAATATTAAAAAGGAAAATGCAAGAAATTTAAATAAATTTTATTTTGCAAAATATCAAACTGCACTGCGCAATTGTTTATACAGTTTGTAAAAAAAAGCAGTATGAAAAAATTGCAATTAAAAAATACTGCTAATACATAACGTCAGTACTCATAGGAACAGATTGATAATAACGTATAATTAATACATTACAATGTCAGTATGCCTATGAACAGCCTGACAATATAGCATTATTGAGACATTACTACGGCAGTACGCATAGGTATAGATTGATGATATGGTATCGTTAATAAATTACCATTGCAGTACGCTAAGAACAGACTGACAATACATTATTCCAAAATTACAATTCAATAAGCACAGGTACAGACTGATAATATAGTATCATTAATACACTACCATGGCAGTATGCTTAGGTACAGCCTGGCAATATAGTATCATTAAGACCGTTACCACGGCAGTACGCATAGGTATATATATTGATGATATAGTATCATTAGTACACTACCATGGCAGTATGCTTAGGTACAGCCTGGCAATATAGTATCATTAAGACCGTTACCACGGCAGTACGCATAGGTATATATATTGATGATATTGTATCATTAATACACTACCATGGCTGTATGCTTAGGTACAGCCTGGCAATATAGTATCATTAAGACCGTTACCACGGCAGTACGCATAGGTATATATATTGATGATATAGTATCATTAGTACACTACCATGGCAGTATGCTTAGGTACAGCCTGGCAATATAGTATCATTAAGACCGTTACCACGGCAGTACGCATAGGTATATATATTGATGATATTGTATCATTAATACACTACCATGGCAGTATGCTTAGGTACAGCCTGGCAATATAGTATCATTAAGACCGTTACCACGGCAGTACGCATAGGTATAGATTGATGATATAGTATCATTAATACACTGCCATGGCAGTATGCTTAGGTACAGCCTGGCAATATTGTATCATTAAGACCGTTACCACGGCAGTACGCATAGGTATATATATTGATGATATTGTATCATTAATACACTACCATGGCTGTATGCTTAGGTACAGCCTGGCAATATAGTATCATTAAGACCGTTACCACGGCAGTACGCATAGGTATATATATTGATGATATAGTATCATTAGTACACTACCATGGCAGTATGCTTAGGTACAGCCTGGCAATATAGTATCATTAAGACCGTTACCACGGCAGTACGCATAGGTATATATATTGATGATATTGTATCATTAATACACTACCATGGCAGTATGCTTAGGTACAGCCTGGCAATATAGTATCATTAAGACCGTTACCACGGCAGTACGCATAGGTATAGATTGATGATAGAGTATCATTAATACACTGCCATGGCAGTATGCTTAGGTACAGCCTGGCAATATAGTATCATTAAGACCGTTACCACGGCAGTACGCATAGGTATATATATTGATGATATAGTATCATTAATACACTACCATGGCTGTATGCTTAGGTACAGCCTGGCAATATAGTATCATTAAGACCGTTACCACGGCAGTACGCATAGGTATAGATTGATGATATTGTATCGTTGATACATTACAATTCAGTAAGCATCGGTACAGACCGATAATATGGTATAATTTAAACAGTACAATGGCAGTACGTAAGCATAGGTCAATGCTCTGAATGACACGCAAAGTGTATACAGCCTGTAAAATAGAAATAATTACAGCAGCGTTCCTTGGTTATGACTTTAATTACTTCATATGACTACAACTGGCGTTCCATGGGTAAGCTCATCGTAGATAATCAATAAAGCATAAAACAACACTACAACGAAGCACTTACCTTATCTGATTTACAGTTTGAGACAAACGTCACATTTGAACCCCTCCCCCCCCCCTTTCCAAAAATTAAAAAGAAAATGAAACAGTACGAACATTACTGTGATGTTACAGATTCCCTTTGCATCAATATATCAATCGTCGCTTGAACTGCATACCCATAGACCTCTGTAAAAATGTCTATGTGCGAAAATGTCCAAGGAATTTTTTTTGGTCTTGCTGTTCCAAACTCCTCAGACTGATTACAATCTTGCATAGTTTTGGTAAAATCTTTGTGCTTGCTTATTCGCAGACCCGGAGTAATCATAAATCACCCTAACATAATTGGCACTGAAAGGAATACGTACCGTAAACCATAAATAATTACAATGGCGATCTGTTTAGGGCTTCATCAGCCTGACAGAGTCACAAATGGGTTCGACGAATTAAGGACGTTGCTATCGCTAATATCTTTGACTCATTACTAAAACAATACTTCAGTATGCAAACTACAAACAAATGAGACCGTCTCCGTTAGTACGAAACATCTTTATGGTCTGTTATCGCAATGCGGAGTGAATGTATGGTAAAGAATGACGTCACTCTCATGGTTTCTTTCAGGCATCACCTCCGCCTCAGATCATGTTTCTTCCCATTTATAAAACATAAATATCCCCTTTCAGGAATGCCTTATTAATTTACTGGCCTTTTTTGTAAAGAATAAATATGACTTGTTAATAAATATTGAGAAAAATCAGTCCATAGACAAATGAGTCTCAAGAGAAAAAAAAAGGGAAAAAAAGGGAAACAAATAGCAGCATTATTCTCAAAATATATATCTCCTGTTCCCAAAATACTATATGTCACATATGTCCCCAGACCTTATATATGGTGTACCAGACGTTCCTATTTATGATGTACCAGACATGCTGTTGGACACTATATATGGTGCGACAGACACTGGACGGTGCACCATTCATGTTCCTCACACCATATGGTATACTATATGTTTTAACTAATGTAATGCCATAATGTTTGCAGTCACTATTCGACCCATTCATTAATGTTATGAAGATCAGTAAAAGGTAACGACCGTCTTGGCGTGAGAGCAATGTATTTGTTTCTCTTACTCCTGGACTTCCAAATATTAAACGGGTACTATGCTAGTAATCTGGATACTGGTAATGGCTTCTATAAAGGATTGCATGAGAGCAATATATACGTTTCTCGTATACTCCTAGACTTCCAAATATTAAACGGGTACTATGCTAGTAATCTGGATACTGGCAATGGCTTCTATAAAGGATTGCATGACAGCAATGTATGCGTTTCTCGTACTCCTAGACTTCCAAACATTTACGGCTTCTATGCTAGTCATCTGGTTTCTGGTAATGGCGTATATAAAGGATTGCATGAGAGCAATGTATGCGTTTCTCGTACTCCTGGAGTTCCAAATATTAAACGGGTACTATGCTAGTAATCTGGTTTACATAAAGGATTTGTTAAGGATTGATAAGTGACTATACAGGCAATGACTCCTACACTGCACGTTATTCTAGCATGACCACAATATTTCAAAAACTGTCAAGAACTCCCTTGACAGCTCCGTAAAAAACTCAATATGTTGTCATCTCACAAATTGAATTTACGTTTGGAATAAGCGGCTTTGACACCATCTTGTTTAGATGAACTAACAGTCATATCAGAACATTTCCTCGGGTTTACACGAGAAACTTATTATTAGCAAGGCCCCTTCACTTTGATATAGGCTAGTCCCACACTTGCCTATCAACTGGTCAAGGGTAACGATCTAGTTCTAGTTCGGTATTATGATTTATTCCTCCCGATTTCCTGTAAGCATAAAATAGTTTCTAATGTTTGCAAATGTAACATCGTCAGCTATGAATTATTAAATGTAACATCGTCAGCTATGAATTATCAAAACTAATTAGTGACAACTGCCCAACGGATCTGGTGGTGCTTTGTGAATAGTAGAATTAGTTAAAGATAAGTTGATTTCCATGCATATGCTTTACTTTAACGTTGTACAGTAATTCATCATGGTCATTGCAGAACCCTGTTAACTCATTTTGTAAGAGTACACTTTCATTGCATGGCGTACTTTATCTACCCTATTGGAGTCCACATACGTGTCCCCCAAATTACACTTTGATTGGATATGTCACATGACTCAAGTTGACTCCATACTTTACGATCAAATCTGTGGTGATTCCGTAATATCTAGTAGTTATCCCTCCGTGGTGGTTTACCTGCAGCCACATGCGTCAACGACTAGATTTTGTAGTGTCATTATCTTAGGTATCGATTTTTCATAGAAGAGGACAGTGAGAGGTTTGAAAGACAGGGGGCTGCAGCAAGGGGACGGTGAGGCGTTAGGGTTTGTATCCCTGTGGTATCGTATCAACTGATGGTACATGCTGTTGTCTGCTCGGATGTAAAGACAATTACCAGCACAAAGGTTGGGGAAGAATCCCTTGGGTTGTCTAATCCACTTCCAATCGAGATCCCTTTGGAAATTAACATAAAGTGACCTTTTACAACAGGTAGTGACAGTGTCATCGCACCTCCGGTTATTATTGTAGGAACGTTTTCGTCGAGAATGACCTTCTGGTGACAACAATTTAGAATAGTTCCCCGACGTCATGACTATTAGCTTTGGGTGTTTATCTGGAGTCTGATAATTTCGTCTCATGATGTCTCCACGATTAGCAGATTCAGTGTACGAACCTCTGGGATCTATTGAAGACAATCACAACATGAGACAATGTTAGAATTACATCGTTCCGTAAGCGAGGCCGATTACGGTAAATGTAGAGCACTTGTATTCCATGAATCATGAATGCATTAATGTAAACACACGGATCATTGGTCATGCATGTATGCATTACATTTGACATCACTGACTCCCTTTATGGGATCAAAATGATCCTTGTTTATCCCTAAATGCGTTCAAGGATCATTTGTCATCCATTAATGTTCGTGGGACCGTAAGGATCACCTACTATCCATGAGCGGGTTCATGTGAACAGATCGATCATTATTGGAACTTTGAAAACCTTGCAGAGCTCTAGTTAGACATATGATTTCAAAATATCGCTTCGGCTTACCTCCAAATTCAATCTCTAAACTATTCCAAGGTTGTGCTGACATAAATTCGCCACATTCCACGCTGACTTCAAAACCATAGTTAGAATCTGTTGACAAAAAAACAACAAGACGGTATGACACAGAAAGATGAATGGAAAGTTAATTCTGATGAACCCGGTTAAAGTAAAGTTTACCTCTTTTTATCCTACCTATATTTTCTGATTTCAAAGACTTCACAGTATTATAAGGACGAACTGTTATGTTTGGAAACCCATCAACAAACATGTAGCAGGAACGCGAAGTATACATATTACATTGAGTGTCATTGTGCAATAAAAATGTTTTCAGCAGCTGCAAGGAAACGCATTAGTCTGTTGTTGCGTTTTCTTCGTTATTTCTAAAGGGATGTACTGATCAAATGAAACATCGCATAAATGCCCTGGTCTGGTGAGACCCGCAACAGCCTCTGGATTCCACTGGATAGACATCCTAGACAGCTGTACGGTGTTGCGAGATGTTTAGTAAGCCGATCCAAGCCTTCAGTGTGTACCACAAAAATAGAACAAGTTAGCACACGAGATGCACTCTCAAGGTCAATGTGACGTCATGATGTGACAGATCAGTGTTGTTGTTTAGTACACACGGGTAATGGCCGCAAGATCTTTACGGTTTCTATCATTCGATGGTGACGTTTACCTGTGATCTTTTGACTTCTTGTTTGAATTATCGACTGAGAGTCATCTGTGTTTGTGTAATCTCTGTCGCGTTTCTAGAATATAGGAGAGTGGCTTGTTCTGAGTCTATCAGAGCCTTCAGCACATGTGACTTAACATCGATGTGAAGGCCTGGTTCATCCATTATAAAACGATTTAGGCCATGCAATCTACCTAATCAGTGATTATTGTCTACCCTTCACTGCTCTCCATGCATGGAACAATATTGAGAGGATTATTGAAATATGTGTTTAACGCCTGTGTCGATGTTTGACAAGTTTGGAAATGACTTAACCCTGTGGATTCTTCCAAAGCAAAAAAAAAAAAAAATATATATATATATATACCCGAATGGAGTCACTTGCTCATTAACCTCCAGAAGAAAAAAACATGTGGGATGTCTAATTTTGATCAATGGCAAATTTATTTTACGCCAACCTGACATGCCCCTGTGACGTCAAACGTAATAATTATAATTTCTAGATTGACCTGCATGTCGGGGGTCATCGTAGGTACACGTCATTGACTGCATTGCCTCACCTGGGTCTTCAAGCCAATCCTGAACTACCTTTGTGACGTCAATGGCAATCGGTCCTTCGTGTTGTGGATCGAAGCTCTTCGTAAAGACGTGTTTAGGAATGATATCATTCTTCATCTTGACCAGTTTGTAAACAGATATCACCTGCTCCATGGTCATCCTCGTGTTATTAATCTGATACAGACGGAAATTGGCATCAGTTACGTCACTGGGAGCCCTACCTTCAAGTCTTGATATATTAAACCAGTAAAACCTTGCGTATCTTCCGCGAGATAAAAAATAGACTGAAAAGAAAATATCAAAGATTAATTTAATATTTTGTCCACACTTTTCTTCATTAAAAGTGTTCTAAAATTCTTCGTGGAAACCACAAACCAATGAAATAGATATAAACCATTGTCATCTCGCCGACCCTCCGTCAGCATTATACTGTGAAGGTTGTAAAACGCTATATGAACAGGCTGATATCCGGAGTAGTGTACAGTAATTTAATGTATCTAGCCATCAAACGAAAGATTGAACATCGAGCAATTATGTACTAGTACCGGAGCTGAAGTAGCTGCAAGGTCCAGTCTCCCTTTTGACCTAAGAAATGAGCTGAAATTTGTTATGAAAAACTAGTTTGATATACAACCCTAACCCTAACCCTAACCCTTCCCTTCCCCTTCCATCAAACGATGACCCCTTCCCCTCCCTCACCCTTCATGACTGGCTTATACACTGCTCAGTTATCAATGTATGCACGCATGATCCCGCTGTTCAATAGGATAATGTTGAGTGGTTTTCAACATGATATGATATCTTTATCAATCATCATGTATCATCATACTAAGTTGGTAAAACAGCCGCTGTTAATGTCGTGTATTCATAAACACTAATCTAGGTGGGTGGTCTAATGGTTTCTCTATGAGTCTGATTTACATGAATGTAGAATGATATGACACGTTATCATACTATATAATCCTTTCTCAGACTTCGACCACCCACTTATACTGAGAGGTCGGCAACGTGTTCTCTGTGTATTTCCTGCGCCACCCCTATAAACGAACTGGTCCGTGTAAAAAACAAAATTGCCCAAGTCTTCAGGACCTGAGTAAAGACTTGATGAAATATGGCAGAATCGCAACAAACATTTCCAGCCTTTTGACCTAGTCTGCTTGACAGTTCAAATAAGGAATTGTTTCTAAATATTTTCTTGGGATAGAACGGAGAACGGTACTTACAATAGCTGTTAAATTTTAACTGAGGCAGAACAACCCGTTGTATGATCTACGTCACTTTGAACGCTTTTAAGAGTGACCTATTCGTGTTGAAAGATAGGAATTAAATCCCGGGTTTATAGCTATCAAAAAACCATCGCCAGTGATCGCAATGAATGTTTCCAAACACTGTTTGTCGAAAGTAAACCTGCGGGCAACTTTATTTATAGTAAAAAGTGCAAGTTAGGGTAACCTGTTATCTGATATAGTTGGAAATTTTAATAGATTTATCTGTAAAAGACATCGCAGCTACACACACCAAGCTGTTCGAACCTATGAACGTCAGAAAAGAGTGATATCGTCTAATAGTTGGGCTTGAAGCAACTGATAACGTATATGTAACGTAAAATCCCGCAACACCAACAACAATTGTAACATTTGTTGGAACGTTTGTTCAGTTACAGTCATATAAGAGGTGCTCAATAACAACAACAAAACCAACATTAAGCATCATTGTACAGTAGCGTAGAAAGAATATTCGTGCCACAACCAGTCATACTGACAGAACACAAGATATACCTTCTTGATTCACAGATGGGCTAATGTAACTAAGTAATTATCCTCAAAACGAGTAACTAATAATGACTGGTTGATATGATTTGTGACGCCTTTCCTGACCTCACAACCAACAATGAAGCACATATAACATATCATACCAAACATTGGACGAGCATATAACAGTGCGTGCATAATAATCAAACAGGTACGTGTATCATAACACTAAATACATATATTACTAGGCCTATTCTTAAAGATAAATTCGTACGACTTAGCCTGCTAGTTATTTCCAGTTGAAATTCACGAAAGGCCATACTGCAATTTTGTAAATATCGTCATATGATCACGTACAACGTTCTTACATGGAAGTATGTGAGGGTAGAACAGTTCCATTGTTGTAAGGGGGTTGTTTAGGAAAGGTTCAGTATGTAAACCTAACGAAAGCAGCCTGTGACCATGGGAATATTACACTGACGGGTTAAGTCTTCAGGCTGTCACTACGTTAGCCATTCTGTTAATTGAAGCTAGGAAGCGCCAAAGGATTGTCCTAGCTACTGTATCTAGTGACATGCAGGTATTGGAGATGAACTACCTCACATGAGGAGGTATAGACCCTTAAAATGTCGATCCAGAACCAAGGACCGGCAAAAGAGTCCATTGTCATGGTATCGCTAATATGGCAGTAAAGTTGCTTTTCGTGTTCATGTTTTTCTTTGAGTGACTTTTCCTCAATGTTCATCAAGATGGTCCTGGACGCCTGTGTCTGTCGGCAAATGACACCGAACAAAAACAAAATGCACGTTCACCGTTACAAGCTGTCACAGAGTATCGCATTTCATATACTCTACTGTCATGTGCTAATATGTCACATATAGGCCTACTAGCTGTTTTCTTGCCCACATTGTTCTCTTTCAAAAATGTAGGCCTACCTTTCTCTTTACTTGTTGTTCTGTATCACAAACTGTTTTCTTTAAATACTTTTCTCTGTCGCATGTTATTCTTTATCACATAATGCTTATTCAAAGCTCTCCTCTTTCAAACGTGCTTTCTCTGCCAAATGCTATCCCATACCACATGGAACACACTATATTCTCCTTAATGCACTTTTCTGTCACAGCTATTCCCAGACAGTCAGTCACACTGTTCTGCCACATGCTGTCTCTTTCACAAGCCTTACACTGTCGCACACTTTTTAAAATCATGCGCTTCATACAATGTTGTTTTTTCTGTCACATGATGTCTCTTTCACACTTTTCTTTGTTACACACTTTTCCCTAAGACACAGTGATCTGTCACAATCCGTTTTTTTTTCCAAACACCTTTCTCGTCTACATATTGTTCTCTGTTACAACCTGTTCTCTTTTACGCACTTTTCTCTGTCACATGTTAATCTCTATCACATACTGATCCATGAGACATGCTGTTCTCTGTCATATACTTCCATTACACATTTTCATCCACCTTTCAAGATTTGAAAATGTTTTAAGTAACTCGGAGGGCTACGTAGGATCTGGGGATATGCCTGGAGGCGCGCGCAGAGAGTATTCTCATGGGAACTACACACACAACTGGAAATAATACAAAACACAAACTGCTGGCCTACTTTAAATTCCTGTCAGATCTTTCTTTGCATTTACAATATATAGAACAGTGATATAAAATGATGATGACTCTCGGGCGGTACGAACAACACACTTAAAATACCCATTACAGTATAAATAGGGTCACTGCACATGCGCACTATACGGCAACAGTGTTGCTTGTCTGATCATGGAGGTAAAACAGATCGACTGGCTCTGTATGTCAGAAACTGTTGTTCTGTAATCAGAAAAGAAACCACATTAGAAAGTTGGTTTATTCAAATTATTAAAAGTAATTCCAACATGTCTTACATATGGCGCAGACAGATTTTTGCAATTAAATCGAGCTGTAGTTCTGTTACGAGACGCTTACGTTACAATCGGATACTGTTATCCATTTCATGATCTCATCACAATTAGTTTGCATGACTTTATCTTGCGTGGGGCTATTTTGAACAACAAGAACAAGACCACGAAAAGAAGACATTACATCCAAAACAAACTATTGAGCGTGGTTGGTTCCATTATTATTATTAACAGCAAAGACATTTACAATAAGTCAAACTTAAACAATACTAATTATATATATATATATATATATATATATATATATATATATATATATATATATGTATATGTATATATATATATATATATATATATATATATATATATATATATATATATATATATATATATATATATATATATATATATATATGTATATATATCATTGAAGTTGTAGTGAGTTGGAAAATCCAGAACAATGAAAAAACTTCCAGCCTCCACCGGGATTCGAACCCGGGCCTCCCGCTTTATATGCGGACACCCTAGGTAAGGAAGGTCATAATTCCACTGTAGGCGTTTGTCCCTGCATCAATCAATACTATTTCTGTTTTTGGTGACATATTTGCCTTACTTTAGAGATCTAACACGATGCTAACCAACTCCTAATCATTTGTTACTCCTAAAGCCGGATCTCGAAAGAAATACTTTGAACAGACTGTTAAATGAATTGAGGTAATCGACAAATGCGAATGAAAATAAATATAATTGAAATTGTAGTGATTTGGAGAATCCAGAACTACATATATCCATGACAGATTGAGTAGCCGCTTCACATAAATGGAGCGTTGATAGCTGTAAACGAATTGTCAAAAAGTACACAATCGAAATTCATGACGACCAAATTTGTGAGCCATTTGTACCATCAGTCCTATAAACACCCGAACCCTAACCCGTCCGTAAATACCCGAACTATAACCCGTCCGTAAATCCGTCTGTGATATTCGTGCTTGCTTCTGACGTGCACTGATTCGTCGTTACACGGACAATGATTATCGTGGTAGGGGTTGAAGTAGTGCGCGAAGCGTCACGCATGTAATATGTGACCAGAATTGGTACTCTGCTATCAGTTACATTTTACATAGAAAAACTTATCAATGACCTTGGTAAGGCTATTAAAAGGTAGGCAGTCGAACACGTCCAACTTAAGTAGCTGATAGTGCCTCGTTACTTTATTTAATTATATTCGACTGGAATTGTGAGCCATTTATACCACCAGTTCTATGAGCCCCCCCCCCACCCCAACCCCAACCCCCGTTCGTAGATCCAGTTGTGTCTGATATTCGGCGTGCACTGATTCTTCGTCACCCAGAAAGGAAAAGAGATTATGGTTTGGAGCTGCGACGTACGTTGTTATCAGTAAAATTGATGTGACAGCCAATTAGTGGGTTACAGTTGACTGATTGCCATACATTCTCAATATATCACGTATGTTGGACTCGGAATACCAAAGGTGAATAATGTGGCTCAGTTTGACCCAAATTTGGTGCCTCTTCAGGGTTGATCGATGGTTTACCACCGGTGAGTGTTAGCTACGATACGCAAGCGCTTGTTGCTTTTCTCTTCCTCTTTGGTTCCGATGTTTTGGCATCCATCGGAACCGATGCAGTCAAGTTGGCGTATGTATGTGTGTGCGTGTGTTTGTCTATGTGCCGCCATAGCTTGTAAACACGGTATCTCAAGAAGGAAATATGTGATTGATATCATAATTAGTATATGAGTAGATGATTGTTATTGTTTATGGTAGGGCTAGCTTGCCTTTTAATGAGCGGGCGGGCCGAAACGTAAACTTATGAAAATGTCAATATCTATTCAACCGTATTGGCAATTTAGTTCATACTGGGTATGGTGATGTAACTACATAGTAAGGAAATGTTCTTTGCAACAACAATTTTTCATCATTCATATTCATGAGTGGATGGGGCTTAATGGAAAATCATCAAAACAGCTTGTTAACATGATATCTCAACAAACTCAGGTTGAATCAATGTCATATTTGGTATATATGTTGGTCATGTCAGCAAATGATCGCTATTATTATGGTAGGGCCATCTTGCATATTAATGAGTGGGCGGTGCTTAAAGTAAAATTCTTAAAACATCAGTATCTATTCCACTGTGTGTCCCGTTTAGTTCATACTGGGTATGGTGATGTAACTACATATTCTTTGCAACAGTAATTTGCTTCATTAATATTCATGAGTGGATAGGGCTTAATGGGAAATTGTCAAAAACAGCTCGTAAACACGATATATCAACAACACAAGTTGAATCAATGTCACACTTGGTATAGGTAGACGGCCTACGATGATTATAGATGTACCCTATTGTCTTTTGTTCCCATCTCATGAATATTAATGAGTGTTCAATGACTACCATGAAATTCTTAAAACGTCAATATCTATGCAACTGTATGTCCAAGTTAGTTTATACTTGGTACGGTGATGTTACTACATATACATGTTCTTTGCAACAAGTTTTTACCTCATTTATCTTCACTCTTATCTTCACACTACATTCTTACAATCAACCGTGTTTTTTTTGTCACTAGCTGAGATAACATCCTTGCTGTTTTACTAGTGTCCTTCATACGTTAATCTTCCTACTGTAATTTTATATTGTATTTGTCTTGTACAAACATATGAAAAAAACAAATTTGAAACTGAAATTTTGTGTGCGTACCAATTTTTAATCAGATATCTCTGAAATAGTATATCTAATTAGCTGTTTACATATATACTTGGATAATACAATGTAAGTACAGTATATAGATACATGCTTATTAGATCTTAACTCTGACCTCATTAATATTCAAGTATGTATCTGTTTTTTATACTATGTCACTAAGTAGACTTTGTCAACATGATAACTGATATCTGTTACCTTTCTTTATACGTTGCTGCAATAGTCAATAGATAATCCCTATTCATTTTGGTGTGTACAACTTCATGAATATTAACATGTATGGCTTACCACACACTATGAATATGTTTGGGCATCTGAACTACTAAACGTTTCGTTTTCTGGTTCTTTTAGTCGCCATTTTCTCGCGACAATCTATGGAAGGACTAAGCGACACATACAAGAACAAGACCTGCGAGAAGAAAACCACAAAGAGAAGAAAACCACTGAGAGCATCACAGCCAGCAGCGTAAGTATAATTTATGTTCTGCGAAGGAGAGGAGGGGCAAATATGTCCGTCCAGGGGAGCGTTTTACGGGAGGGAGGTCCGTCCCCTTTTGAAAAATGTTCGTACAAAGGAGGGTGCCTTGGATGCAAAATGGTGCTATATTTGGCATCTTCTGGAACAATGTAGACGAATGTTCGACTGTTTAGGTTGTAGCGCCAAACATAGCATACAATTGTGTGCTGTAAAGTTGTACACTACGATTTTTTGTATTTATATCTGCAAGTGTGTGTGTGGGGTGGGGGTGCTGGAGGGGGGGGGCTAAGCCAATTTCTTATTTGGGAAGGGAGGAGGACTAAAGCCACCCAGAAGTATACGTGGTTGCGTCCCTAATCACAGCGAGTAATACGGGAAGAGTATCACAAAAAGGTCAACAGGAAAACAACTATGAATAGCAGGAGAAGAATTAAGAGAAATCACTAGGAGCGTCACGAGAAGAATAAAGAGAACATAACTATAGGAGCATCACGAGGAGAATAAAGAGAACATCACTAGGAGCATCACGAGGAGAATAAAGAGAACATAACTATAGGAGCATCACGAGAAGAATAAAGAAAACATAACTATAGGAGCATCACGAGGAGAATAAAGAGAACATCACTAGGAGCATCACGAGAAGAATAAAGAGAACATAACTATAGGAGCATCACGAGAAGAATAAAGAGAACATCACGAGGAGCGTCACGAGAAGAATAAAGAGAACATCACTAGGAGCATCACGAGAAAACTAAAGAGAGCAACACGAGAAAAAGAAACAGAACATCACTAGGAGCATCACGAGAAGAATAAAGAAAACATCACTAGGAGCATGACGAAAGGAATAAAGAGAACACCAGGAGCATCACGAGGAGAATAAAGAGAACATAACTATAGGAGCATCACGAGGAGAATAAAGAGAACATCACTAGGAGCATCACGAGAAGAATAAAGCGAACATCACTAGGAGCATCACGAGAAGAATAAAGAGAACATCACTAGGAGCATCACGAGAAGAATAAAGAGAACATCACTAGGAGCATCACGAGAAGAATAAAGAGAACATCACTAGGAGCATCACGAGAAGAATAAAGAGAACATCACTAGGAGCATCACGAGAAGAATAAAGAGAACATCACTAGGAGCATCACGAGAAGAATAAAGAGAACATCACTAGGAGCATCACGAGAAGAATAAAGAGAACATCACTAGGAGCATCACGAGAAGAATAAAGAGAACATCACTAGGAGCATCACGAGAAGAATAAAGAGAACATCACTAGGAGCATCACGAGAAGAATAAAGAGAACATCACTAGGAGCATCACGAGAAGAATAAAGAGAACATCACTAGGAGCATGATGACAAAAAGAAAGAGAACATCACTTTGAGCGTCACGAGAAAAACATCATCAAAGGCACTACAGAGAGCACTTCTGGCATAGCAACGAGCCCTCGACAAATCACTAGGATCACAACGCGAACATCACTAGGAGAACTACAAGAACATCACTACAGCCATAATGAGAATATCATTAGGAAAACAACAAGTTTCACTAGGAGCACAACGAGAATATCACAAGGAGCTTACCGAGACTATCATTATGAGAATAACAAGAGCATCGCTATGAGCACAGCGAGAATATCACTAGGAGCTTAACGAGAATATTACTAGGAGCTTAACGGGAATATTACTAGGAGCTTAACGGGAATATTACCAGGAGCTTAACGAGAATATCATAAGGAGCACAACTAGAAGATCACTAGGAGAACAACAAGAACATCACTAGGAGCATAACGAGAATATCACTAGGAGCACAACGAGAATATCACTAGGTAAACAACAAGAACATTACTAGGAGCATAACGAGAATATCACTAGGAGCATAACGAGAATATCACTAGGTAAACAACGAGAATATCACTAGGGGAACACCATGGACATTACTAGGAGCACAACGTGAATATCACTAGGAGCACAAAGTGGATATCACTAGGAGAACAACACGAACATCACTAGGAGCATAACGAGAATATCACTAGGAGCACAACGTGAATATCACTAGGAGCACAACGAGAATATCACTAGGAGAACAACAAGAACATCACTAGGAGCATAACGAGAATATCACTAGGAGCACAACGAGAATATCACTAGGAGAACAACAAGAACATCACTAGGAGCATAACGAGAATATCACTAGGAGCACAACGAGAATATCACTAGGAGAACAACAAGAACATCACTAGGAGCATAACGAGAATATCACTAGGAGCATAACGAGAATATCACTAGGAGCACAATGAGAATATCACAAGGAGAACAACAAGAACATCACTAGGAGCATAACGAGAATATCACTAGGAGCACAACGAGAATATCACTAGGAGAACAACAAGAACATCACTAGGAGCATAACGAGAATATCACTAGGAGCATAACGAGAATATCACTAGGAGCACAACGAGAATATCACTAGGAGAACAACAAGAACATCACTAGGAGCATAACGAGAATATCACTAGGAGCATAACGAGAATATCACTAGGAGCACAATGAGAATATCACAAGGAGAACAACAAGAACATCACTAGGAGCATAACGAGAATATCACTAGGAGCACAACGAGAATATCACTAGGAGAACAACAAGAACATCACTAGGAGCATAACGAGAATATCACTAGGAGCATAACGAGAATATCACTAGGAGCACAACGAGAATATCACTAGGAGAACAACAAGAACATCACTAGGAGCATAACGAGAATATCACTAGGAGCACAACGAGAATATCACTAGGAGAACAACAAGAACATCACTAGGAGCATAACGAGAATATCACTAGGAGCATAACGAGAATATCACTAGGAGCACAACGAGAATATCACTAGGGGAACACCATGGACATTACTAGGAGCACAACGTGAATATCACTAGGAGCACAACGAGAAATATCACAAGGATAACAATGGGAATATCACTAAGAGAACAGTAAGAACATCAAAGGGAGCAGAACGAGATTATCACTAGGAGCTTACCGAGAATATCATTAGGAGCACAACGAGATTATCACTAGAAGCAATACATAGCGCAGGACGAGACGAATATTTCTACGTGCACAATAGAAGAATATGACCAAGAGCACTACAACTTGACCAGCAACAGATGGTGTACTCGGTTATATTACTAAAGATATTAGGAAATTTCTTAAGATCACGATTATAAGTACTATCTTGCGTGTTTTCGGGCGGAAGGAAAACAGAAGGACAATGATTATCGTGGTAGGGTTGTTAAGGAACCCCTGCAACCGTGTCAAGTTATGCGCGAAGCGTCACGTATGCAGTATGTGACCAGACTTGGCACTCTGCTCTCAGTTTACTTTGACATTGAACTTATCAATGATCTTGGTAAGGCTATTATTATAAGGTATGTAGTCGAACACGTCCAACTTAAGTAGCTGATAGCGTATCGTTTTTCAATTTACATAATTAAAGTCCATTTAGCAACGGTGTACCTTTATGAGGGCGGGGGGGGGGGGCACTATTCAGTAGGAACGATAAGTTTGGCGCATGCAGCTCTATCCTGAAATAGTGAAATGGAAGTTTGTAACTACGTGACGGCAATAACACTTTCTGTCCCGCTTCCTAATTTGCTAAAAGTTCGCCAGTCCTATAGATAGAAATCTACTATTAGTGTTTTGAATTGGCACACAACTTGCAACGCTGAGGTACAAAAGCCCATTGCTGTCATATGCTGTGTATATTACTGCCAAACGTAGTTGGTAAAACTACTGTGCTACGATTTTAGAGCAAATAAATAAAGATTACCCAAGATACAATCTCGTCACGGAAACTCAACAACAAGATTCACTCTCAACACCAGTCCCCTTATACATCAAGACTGTAACCGTATGATTGTGACGGTGGTACCTCGAGTGAGGTGTAACGAGTCCCTTTCAAATGGAATATTTACTACACGATCTCGGTTTAAAGATTAATTGGTGAGCGATCTACTGTGTATCTGAAAAGAACAGCCAAAGGGCCGAATAGAGGACTCTATTTATTTCTCATGTTTCAGGAATTTAACAGAGTTCCTTGTAATAACTGCTTTCTGCTAAGTCAGCTCTAACTACAAACTATTTTGTGTATGATATAATAGTGAACACTGCTACTGTAAGTTAAGCAAAAACAACAGCAGTTTCAAGCGATAAACACACATAAATAATTAATCCTGATAACAACAAAAAACATTGCTCTTGGGCGAAACTGTGCTGTCCATCATTTTCCGTTATCGCAGAAAACCGGTGACCACAACAAAGTGTGCAAGTATATTGAACAAATGCGAAACACCGAAACTGTGGTGGCGTAAACTGTTAATCTATACTCTGGACATTTGTTCTGGTCCTATCATGGCTAAAACATGCTACTGGTATGTGTATAGCCAAGACAAATTCACGGTTGCAAGTTACAGACACGCTTTCTCAACGCCTATCACCTCCATAACTTATTTACTACCATAATGTATTCTAACGGTGGCCATCAGAGTGCTCCATCTTGCGGGTCAGTAATATATATTCACGTGGGAATTTAAGTTCGCGCACTGACCTTTGTAGCCCATGTGCAGCCCAACTGAGATTGTCTTTCGCGTAATGCCTACAATCACTGTGATGTTTAATAGGTTGTGTGTAATCACCATGGTAATGACTTAAATAATCCTACTAACCGAAGTGAGTGCGCACGAACTAACGAGCCTGTTTCGAAGGACGGACATATCTTGCGCCGAGTGAGGGGTCGGGAGGGGATATATAAACAAGCACCGGTTACGTCCATTGAAATGTAAGCCATGTGACAAAACCATTTTCGTTTCCCCTTACGCACGCTAGTGTGTTTGGAAGTCAACTCTGCCCGCAAATTGTCCATCCATGCATAAGCTTACCAAACATAGTCAGTAGCTGGAGCTGAGGTAGCACCTGCGTTTCGTCTTTGTTTTGAAGGTGGAATACCTTTCATTAATGGTGTCATGTGCAAGTTGCAATAGGCAACTTTCTCTTCCCATCAGAGTCACAGTGAACCCGAACTATGGGGGAGGGTTGCACTCAGTATTGTCACTCCTACTCCTACTCAACTATCTTGACGACAGTGTACAATGGAATATTAATATGTTGAACATCACTCATAAACAGTTTGCCCCGTATTATAGCAAAGTTAGTCCGGCCACTGACTTGCCATGGGCCGTACAAACGTAATCAACGGTTACAGTATTTTCTTCCCAATTTCAGGATTAATCTTAAAAGTTAAAAAGGATGGCTAAAGAACTCTCTTTAGAAGACGCAATCCTACCACCCACCCCCCTCCCACACCTCCCGCAAATCCCTCTTAATTTCTTCTAATTCTTTCACGCCTAATGTACCAAAGCCACGGTATTATCCGATATATTACGTCTTACGTACCAAAGCCACAGAATTAGTCGAATTTACGTCTAACGTACCAAAGCCACAGAATTAGTCGATATTACGTCTAACGCTAAAATTGATTAAATTACTCACAATCATTCCAGCCTTCCCAATTTTCTTCTGCATCGAAAATCATCGGAACCTGTGCGAAATAGTTATTAATATCTTCCTCGTCATCGCTTTCCTGAGGCTCATCGATGGATGATGATGATGATGTGCAGTGCTTTTTACTGCTGGCATATTTTTCCTCCATGAGTTCAACTGTCTGATTATAATACTTAATTAAGTCATCTGGCAGCTCATCTGGTCCCGTATCGTCCGGAGCTTGTGAAAATCCTAATTTTGTCAAAATTTGAAACTGCAAAGCTAGCACCCTACGACTTCTGTATTCTTCGAACTTGATAGAGCAGTCGAGTACAGCATGTTGCACACAAAACGTTAATAGTATTATACATATTATAGTTAATTTAGTTTTGACTGAACCATACTGCGGAAGTAGACAACTCGTTTCTCTAATTCTTTGTAACATGCACATGTTGCCAGCTGACTCTTCTCCAAACGACATGTCCTTGGTCTATCGTTAACACCATATACTGTTGTGATATCCTTCTGTTTGATACTATCTTCTCGAAACTAAGTAGAAGCAAACTTATAGCTCATCAAACTTCTTAGCTCGTAGCCTAGCGTGGCTTGTCGTGGCCAAATGTTCTACTAGTCCGAGTGTGTAAACAGTAACAAAAGAACGAATAAGTTCAATGCAATGCGAGTATGACAAGAAAACACTGGGTAAATAGAACTTACTTTGGTACAGGAAACATATGTTTGCAGCCTACATCCTTGTCTAACACATGATGTGAAATGATTCCACTTACTGATAAAGTAGATTACTGGACATTTTCATCTCGATACCGTCATGTTGATACGATCACGATACGCTCTTGGTTCACTTTCAAACGTTCAATAATAAGGCGGGATGCAGCTGTTACTGAACTTGAAGCAATTGTAGCACCACGCTACAATGATGAATGTTACTTGTGATATCAAATTGATACACGTGCACTAACACAGACCGACTTACGAGACACGCTTCAAGAAGAAAGAAAGGCATTTAGTGGATTGACACTAATGTAGTTTGGTATTTCTGGAAATGGCAATGGAATGTTCGACGTAACCTCCCCTAGGTATAACCTTCAGTCTCTTTTGGATGGTTGAGATTTGCGTAGTAAATGTTTCTTCTTCGGCTCGTTTTATTCCTTTTAAATCCACATTGATTCCTCAATAGGCACGGACTGGTATGAGAACTTTTCCAGACAACACAAAGACAACAACAAACTTTTACCGAATCACGATCACACAGAAATACACATGTTTTGTCAATAACGGTGCTTTGACTACGAAAACGATACGGCCTACCGTTGACGTCATTAAATAATTCACCAATAAGCTTGTGTGTGGGCGGGGCCAATGTTAGGACGTTAGGTTTTCCTACAGATGTAGAAAACAGTAGAATGATTTCAGCAAGTTTGCTAATTATCGGGAGTCACTTGACGATCCCTTGCATGCAAGCAGTATTCGGCTTTCAGCATTTACTATTTAGTGAGTGCTAAACGTGTTCAGTTTTCACGTGGAGTTTAAATTTAACACATAGAAGCTACTTTGCACCAGCTGACAACGATACGCTTTGCAACGATTTGAAGGTCACTCACGCGATCTAATTAGTGCACCCAAAACAATGACTCGCGCAAAGGGTATACATACGTTATAGTAACGCGGTTTCGACGAAATCCTGATCTTGTCGTCGAAATATCTTTACTCTTGGTATTTGAATCACTAGATTAACTCAAATTTTGTGAGGAGAAAATTAATAGATAAAATGAATTACAACTCACGGCTACTTAGCAGCGGCTTTCACAATTGATCCAACTTTTTGAAGAAAAACAAATCCTAGCATCTTCCCAAATGTCGTACAATCCTACGTTAGGCCCATAACTAGTTACACAGGGCACAAAGCCTAGCCGTCCATCGTCTATTGTTTACCATGCCTATTTTGATTATACCTAAATGTAGGTGAGACGGCTTTACAGAAATATTTGGGCTCCGGGCGCAGGCATTGAGCCAGGTAATCTGAGTTAAAAGGGGCACCAACAGTTTATGGAGGGGCACCAATATATTTCTTTAATTCTACCTAATAATAATTATTAGCATGGGGAAAGGCTTGTAAACTCATTTTAATAACTTGTTATATTTGCAGAACACACCATTCATAACGTTCATATTACTTCCCAATGGTTCCACTCTTTATAAATGCTAATAATTTACCTGTTTGTGAGCTTTTCAAGTATCAGTCTGGCATCTTCATGTTTAAATTTCACAATTGTCTTCAACCCCCTGCTCTCAGTTTATTCTTTACCTATAACAATGCTTTATATAGTTATAATACCAGCTCCAGAAGTTTTTTTTTTCTTGGACAAAAGTTAAACTCAAAATTGTCACGTGTAGTGCAACCCTATGGAATTCACTGCCCGGTGAAATTACAAGTAAAAACAACTATTCAATCGTCTCTTCATAAATATCCTTATAGTTGATTGGTCGTTAACACATAATTGCATTTGATTATCACAGTGCATCATGTTTCTGCTTGTTTCTCCTGCTTTTGTGTTCCCTTTCTCTATCCTTCTACGTATTTTCTCTTCTATTTGATGTACATTACCATTTTTTTCTCTCTTTAAGTTGCCAGATTCGAAAAGCTCTGCTTAGTTCTGGCTCCGTTCCAATCAATTACTTATAAGTTTTCTTGGTTCGTCTCAAAAAAACTTGCAATATATCCTTTATTGTATTGATCTATCTGTGATAGTTTTGATGTTTTGGTAGAAATAAATTGAACTAAATTGATTTGAATTGAACTGAAGGAGGGGCACGTGCAATACTCATGTCCTGTCACCTATGAAGTTTATGTACACTTGATGGTAGGACAGATCAGGGTTGGGAGAACACTAGCGTGCAAGGGAGGGGGGGGGGGTGCCCTGGCCATAGTCTGGCTACGGGACTGCTGGAGAGGGATTGGTGTTTAAATGTCTTCAGTGATGCATGGTGACTCACATATGTGAATACTTAAAGTTGTCATGAAATACAATTGATGCATGCACTTATAACCTCAAAAGGGTTGCATACAATTGCCACAAACATTTCACACCTTCATCGTACACAATGGTCCACCGTGTTGCATCTTATATGCTTCTTTATTAACATTGTCAAATCAGCTAGGCCTAGACTATAATATTACAGCATTACAAATCGAGCAGCATCTGTTTCGTGGAACCAAGTCCCCTCCCCCCACCCCTTATAAAAGTATCGTCAAGATTCCCTTTCTCCTTCCATCCCGTGTACATATTCCTTTAGAAGTGGCTCATATTTCCGGGTATTTATTTTATTTTCTTATTTTCACAATTTCTTACAATCTGGAAAATTAATTGGGCACTTCATTGCCTAACGTTGAGACTACGAAAAATAGCAGAATTCCTTTGTGTTGAACGCGATTGTAATATGAGCGTTTGGGAGACAATCATTGCGATTGTAGCGAGTTATGGGTGTCGTCTTAGCTCAATTAACTAAAATCACATTTCGATCAAAAGTCGGAATACGGTTAGCACAATTTCAACAAACAAATAAATTTTAAAGCTGTTAAATGTTTATCATACAGTTACAAATTTGCTGAGACCTTATACTGCACCATTATGTGTTTCAATGCGAAGATATGTTTTTTGAATGAAATTGTATGAATGTATATGGTAACAGGAATGAGCTAGTGGCGTGAGCGAGAGGGGTGGGGGGTGGGGTCTTGACAGGCGGGAGCCATGATCCCCACCTTCGTCGTTAGTCGGGAGAAATGGTTCGATCGTGGCAGTTTCTTGAACATGTTTAAAGTTGGTGGTGAGGGGATGTATGCTATCATGAAAGCATATAGGGATTCTCTGTTAGGTTGCTGTTTTGGTACATGTGGTTTATTTGCTATTTTTTTGCAGTCAATTACAAACAGATCAAGACTTTAAATATACACCTGAGTAATATTCCGCTGATTCCAACGGATTGGATCTTTAAGGTTTACTAATTTGCAATGGCATTATAACCAGTAATCAACTAATAGAGGACGCTATTTTGTTTCAGGTCAAAAATAAATATTGCGTACGAGATACGGCTGCCGTTGTGTGAGTGCCCTAATCAGTTTTATATTCAAAATGATAACCACTTATACTTTTGTATACGTCTATTGTGTCTCACGATATTGTCCTTCGATCGGAAACAATAAACGCGTAGTAAAAACGTATACACCTTTACCAGGTTAATTAACTGGGGAGGTTCGCCCGGTATAGCGTCACTAGCTATCACCCTTGTCAGCCTACTGGATTGTGACCATATCGCCAGGTTAGTAGGAATGGGGACTATATGATATCCTTAGCCCTATTCCTTGTCAGCTAAACACAATAATTCTACAAGGAGTCTCCGTTAAAGCAAGCTATGAATTCGAGCAACACATCAGAGACCTATACCAGGTATCTGTGAAGATCTGATTTCGACCTCAGCATGTCAAGCTTACGAAGTTGATTTCCTTTTTTTTAAATTCTGCATAACATGTGTTATTTTAACCAATGCTAGTTCACTGTCGGAATGTTACTTAAATATTTTATTTAAATTTGTCACTCCTTGTCGAGTCATTTCATTTAGGTAATTCCTATGAAACGAGATGTTATATTTGTGCAAAGGTCACTGAACCAACCAAATCCGATGGCGCAATGTTGACGTCACGTAGCGCCAAATGCAGTGATCACGCATTGTGTATCGGACATGACATCAGGAATTGGAGTTGATTGTTGGCCAGAGCGCGATAAGAAGGAAACACAGAAAATACAAGAACCAGATTTGCATTATGTGGCATACAAAGAGACTTGGGTATACATATGCATTCAAATCCTATGCTATAGATAGGACGAGAAATGCTATAAATAGACTAAAGCCTTCGCCTTAAAAAGACCATCCTTAGTGCAGTCCTCACTAAACATGTAATGGTGCTACAAAACTATTCTCAACGGGACAAGAAGAGGAGAAAACAAAATATGTGCAAGAAAACAACAGTGCAAAATAAATGCAAAGTTGTTGAATATAACGCTAAATTTTAAGGGAATACTGTATAATGAACTAACCCTAAAGGTGTTATAGTTCTCGCACATATTATATTATGTCAGGACAACGTTCATGCATGCCCCTCCCCCACCCCTCCCACTTAGACGATGTTATGTTTCTTCCCATATAGAGTTGTAGTTTTATAGTGTGATCCTCGGTGGGTTCTTTCTCTTTTCTCTCTGACGACAAGATAATAAAGGGCCAATGAATGATTCTGAGACCAAATTTCGTTTCATACTTACGGGTTTTTCCCGAAATATTCAAAATCATTCAAAGCTCAAATGTCAAGAAAATGCTATGGCATGAGCCAGGATACATATATACTGTTGCGACTTCGCCATTGAGAAGGGACCAAGCGTATGTATATGGGAGGCACTGATTTCATTAGTGCTTCTTGCATTATTCTAATCACTCTCCTTGGAAACACTGAATCATCTAATGCCACTATTGAGCATCATGAGTGACAACTGTTGCCTTTTTGCAGGTACACTAAACAGCAAAAATAGGAGATATATTGAAGAAATCGTATCTCAGGCCGAGCAGGCCTAGCGATCTCAAAACATGATATGATGCTGTCATGACTTTAGCAATGCGTCGATATGTCTCAATCAGTTGCTATGAGAGTCCCCTGACACTCGCATGACCCATATCATGGGCCAGAATGTATTTTGCCTTTAACTAATTGCACTTAGTTTTAGGCAGGTTCAATAAGTATGACGAGTCACTAATGTTGGCTTCCTATAGTTTGCCATCATTTGTTTATACTTGTTTATAAGGATGAAGGGAACATAACATAATCTGCGGTTGGCTCCTTGAATCCAGTTCGTGTACACTTTGGGTGCCCTCTTCTCTTGGCTGCACCATTGTGCAGTAAATACAGCGTAGCTTGCTGGGTCCAGGCTCTCTAGAAAGTTGGCAGCACCACTGTTTACGATCGATTAAACGGCGAAAGAAACTATCAGCTGTACAAACTCCCATTCAAGTGTCGTCACCTCAGTTCATATCACAAGAACGTACACCATTGATAGCATGTATAGGCACATAATTAAACTGGCTTCGATATATTCCTTAGCGTAGATGATTCTGTACACTGCAGAAGTCGTGTCTGTTTGGATGATAAATGGTTTGTTAAAGCGGAAGTGGTTGAGAAGTGATTGTTCAATACTGTCACGATCGGTTTTATTTATTTATTTGTTTATTTATGTCAATATATTATTCTGACATTTTTTACGGTGTTCCTGGAGGATCAGACGATGTAGACGTACTGCATCGTGTTAGTATAGTAACATGCTATCTCACCAGAGTTTTCGACTATATCATGCTATTGTCACTGGACAAATATATTCAAATATGGAACTTTTTGCCGTGTTGTCAATTTTCAGTACAGCATATCTTCTACACTTGACGAACATCTTGAAGATGTCATGTTTGTCTAACCTAAACAACTAAGATATATTTCATGTAACGATATGCTGTGGAGCATTTAGCACATCATCTCGACAATTCTGAAGATATCACTATATAGTAACTGTCATAATTTGGACTTGTTCTTCGTGAAGAGTAACACAGCGAAAATTTAATCAGTTTCCAACGGTAGCAAGTTAGTTAAACTCACATCTAGACAAATGATTTGACGTGTTGTGGTAATTTCACAAAACCATCTCGACAACTTTATTTCAGTGTAAATATGTGAAAGTTACTGAATGTCGGTAATGCAGCAAACATATAGGCATATGTATATATTTGTTGGAACCTCGTCTTAGTTCAACACACTATAACTATAACCGCTAGTCTGAGTTCGGTCTCAGTACTAAAACCACGCAGGCAATTAGCAGAAGAAATGTCATTGAGCTCATTTCAGTTTCATCATGTCCGACAGCACACATAGACCAATAGCCTATACTTGGAGGTTCAAGTAAAAATTAGAAATTGAATTAAACGAAACAGTTGTGAATCATCTTGATAATCAATTTGATTCATCTGATGTATGAATGGAATTTATGTCAGGTTTACTCACGATGCGCACCAGTCTGTTTTAAATGATATGTTTTAATTTATTTCTAACCCCTAAACCAGGGCCCCCTCCCCCAGTCCATCCCACAAACACGTATGGACTTCATCATTCATGTTCTAGGCCTATTCCAAGAAGCAAGTCTTTCTTATAGCATTCCGTCGTACGTCATATGTTAATACGTTACGTCAGTGCTATGCTGTGGCCGCTAGTGGTACGGCTTCATGACGTGACTCACTGCGATATTTATGCTCGCGTTGGTAACCATACGAACGTCACGGTGGTGTAGAAATAACACTCTTTTTAATTTAAAGTTTCTCTATTCCACGTGTAATTATCCATTTATAGTTTGTCAAAAACATAGACTATTTTAGTTAACCGCTGTTAGGAGCTTTTCTCGCATACCGATGTCTGGCCGCTAAAATCAAAACATAGACTATGTGGTGAAGTCGAAATCTGTTTGGTCGTACCCGCAAAGTCTTTATCAGGACATTCTGACTTGATAACCCCAAACGTTGTGAAACTTCACATGGGGGTATATCACTCAGCATTAAGAACGCGCTTCCGGCTTAGAGTTACTTAACTCACAAAAGGTGAAAGAAACCTGCCAACAATAAAGCGTACAGTAGTTGCTTGCCACATACACACATTGTGCCAAGTTAAGATGGGTGGTGTCACCTAACCAGTTTGGCCCTCAGCTTCCCCACTACATGTGCCACATCACTAAATAAAGTACTACAAGTCGACTTAAAAAATCGGACCACTCTGTTCGGTCATATCAGTAATGTGATCATAATATGTCACCCTGACTACAATTATCTTCATGGCGCATTACTTCGCACAGGGGACTAGCTCTTTACAGCAGCAGCTGTGAGCGGCGAAAACAAAAGCAGCAGCAACAACAACAACAACCAAATACCTGAAGGTGGAGAAATATGCTGTTATTTTATATTAGCATAATCGAATCACGTGACGTTTAGAAATACAACGTCTCACAAAGTACACACAATGTACCCACATAAAATTATTCGATAATTAAAAGATGAAATATCTTTACTACACACGTTACTATTCATGTTTACTGAACACAAAGATTGACACAAAGGACGCATGTATACGTTGACTTATTTGGCGCCTATAAGCTTAGTGGATCGTTAAAGTTAGTTGTTACGTCATACTTACGTAAGGTAAATAGCGTTTTATTTTAGTTTTTATCTTATCTTTTTGTTGCCGAGCTTATCTTCTCATTCCTTTGATATTTCTTTAACTTTTTACTTTCACACTGATTGTGTAAACTGTTGTTTGCGAAACCCCCACTGCAGGCTGCAGTATTTTCAGACAACTTTTTTTGTACTTCGCAGCGATCTTGAGTTGAAGCACAAAAATACACTTCAGAGGAGGAAATACTCTTTATTTGTCTACAATGTAACTGAAAGTCTCACAGAAGCAGTCCAGGAGGCGAAGCCCCGGAAGCTGCATCGTATTCAGATATCATCGTTGCACAAAAATGTGTCATTCAAGAGGAATTACACTTCTGTGTCATGTTTGTGCCTGTGTCAAACTTCAAATCTATATTTTCAACCTTTTCTGATTTTTCTAAGAATTTGAAAGAAGCAGACGGAGGCTGGGATGGGTTGGGGTGGGGGGGGGGGCGGGGGAGGGGGTGGGTTGCTTGGAAGAAGCAATAAAGCCATGCCATGGCTGTGTAGCGTAAGTTTCCAGTGTGTAAATCGTCCGATTATCTTAACATGCCGAACGATTTATAATCATTTGAGAATGTCTGTCTTTTATTCCAGTCGCTCTTCAACTCTCCGCACCTTTGCCTTTCTCCTTCAGTAGCGCAACGGACGTCATACCAAAGAAATAACCGACTATACTTGTAACTTTGCTGAGATCCCATTAGAACTATCTGGAACATTACATCAGCTTTTATTGATAGCGCCGTATAAACAGCCTCAGTTGTCGCACTGTATCGTGACCGTGACCCTGGGGTTACTTCTCGCTGGTAACAAGGAAACTCTTCATAGAAACTATAGTGGCTTGGTTTCCCTTTGACCATGAAAGGTGAACTTCGAAAGATATCCCTTTGATATCGACACACGTTTTCTGGAAACCTGCTGTGATCTAAACGTTCGTAATGAGGCTTCCCTTAAAAGTGGCTGCTGCCTAGTTAGAGTATCAACAAATGTCATTGTAAAGCTGTTGTGGTATTACTTCCCTTTCATAAAAAACGTCTACAAAAAGTTTCCTTCCGATTCGTGAATTTAACTCCGTGTACGCCTTAAAGAGGAGCTGTGCGTGATTAAATGCAATTATGATGCTTATTACTGCGCATGCACTGGGTATACAGTTTGTGTGCTTTGCGTATTATTTCTTGTTGGTTACCTGAAAATTGCTGATTGTTTACCAACATTTGGGAATCCATTTTCCAATCACCAATATCTTTACACAATGTTTCATAATTCTATGGGACATTTCTGCTTACATTTAAAAGGCGTATAATGTACTGCCAAAATAGCTTAATCACAAGTTTGTGGTGAGGCCTGAGTAGACTCAATACCGTATAGTTATCTGTTTACGGCACTGGTTGTTACTCACACAGCCAAAGATAGATCAATGTGTACAGTCATTAACCCTGAATAGTTCCCTATCTCCGAAGTTACTGCCAAAATATTATTCAACATGGTTACCTTATGTGTGCACGAGTAACTACACGTGGCTGAAAATGTTATGTCGCAAACACAACTGGGCAAGTTCCCCGACAGAAGTTAGGCCTATGTCTCGTTCACTATAAAAATACGTCACAGGAAGACTGCAATTCGAATAAATGAAACCACCAACTATAAATAAGGGTAATAAAAAACCCAAAGGCATATCGAATAGTGATTCCATTCCACATTTAGCCTCGACCTATATGAGAATATTTAAGGTAACACCGCACATAATAGGTTGATCACTGTTAGCAGCAAGGTTCTTGCATTCGGAATTGGATCTATGAAACACGAATGCTTTATTGATGTAAAATCAAGCTAAACTATAGAGTTATTGTGTTAACAAAGGTTTTCATATTTTTGAACATCTGCTGACCTTTGATTCCCGAAAACAATAGTGTTCTTGTCGAGACGAAGGTGGACATTGCACAAGTTTGAAGTTGTTCAAAGCTTTACTGTTTAAGTTATCTTGTGCACAGGTTTCTGTTGACCTCAAATGACCGTAAACCTCATAAAGAAGAAGAAGAAGAAAAGGGCTCTTTGCTTGTGTGCCAATAACAAACGAACCCTCATGTCATCCCCATCGGACTTTTAGATTCATTTTGCCTTCGGCTAAGAAACAAAAAAGTCGTATTTTGATTTCATCGAATGTCAGAAGACATTTAATTTGCTCAGTCTGTGCTATTACCAAATGTCGTCATGGATAGACTATACAAATGCACATTCCGCTGAGGCTGTTCATGACATTCTTATGATACTGTTGTTAGAATTTGAGACAAAGGAATCAGTAAAGCAAATCTAGCTTATTGTGGTCACTGTATACCTTCCTTTCAATATAATGATTTATACAGAAGTCTTGTACCAAAAGTATCTCCTTAGTGTGGTAAGATCATGTTCATGCGAGGCTGGCTACATGATGTTCACTAACATCAAGTTCATGGTAATGATTGCAAAATGTACCGACAAACTGTTTCGTGAGGGTGATCATATTCGATAAGTTGGTATAAAATCTAAGAGGAATAAGGACTACCGACAATGATCGAATAAAAAAATAAAAAAATGGTGGCACCTTTGTACGTATAGAAATATGCTGGTATCGATGAACCCTTTAAGGTAATAGATCTGCTCGCACCCTTTGGCAATGAACCGTTAAAGACAAGAATGGTATTACCTAACCGCCCGCGGAGAAAGATCGTTAACTCTCCATCCGGTGCAGATGGCGGCTCGGAACCGTGTCTGCAAACTGCGAGCACTACCCACGCACTCTTCAAGAAAACGCTTATTCATGACCGAGTTCATCTCACAACAAATCGTTCCATTTAGGTAATCCCTTGATGATATAATGATTCATAGTATTTGCTGATATGACGTCACTCCTATGAAAGTTACATCATACCGTCATAATTCGTCAACAACAGTTACCTGTTGACAACCTTATCAACACTTTGTTAGGAGTTAACATAAGACACTGTGACGTACATGATTCAGAGTGGTAAAGAAAACCGAAACAAATCTCAGGAAAGAAAGGAAACCAAAACTGGAAAAGAAAATTGAATCTTGCAAGGTCTCTGTGATTGGTTTTGTATTTCTGTTTTTTATTCTTATAAGCGACGTGTTTATAATTAAATTATGACGATATAAGACCATCGTGTGAGGGGTGTTTCCTAACATTCTAGAGAAGCACCGACTGTCCAAAGATTTCCCCAGCGAGCCGAAATATGGTGGATGCACAACACGTAGACAGCACTCGTTGCGAAAAGGTTAACAGATGACCATACGCCCCATCCTCCTTGCCGTGGTCACACATTAATATCTATAAAAGCCAGTGCGTCGATGTCGGTAGTGTGGTTAATACTTCACTGCAGTCACTCGACCTACGCCTAAACCTCTTTTGCGACTAAGAGGAAATCTGCCCCTTTGCGCCTCGGACTCAGCCGTTTGGAACGGTAAATCGTTAAGCCAATCCTCAACCGGCCTCGGAAAATGTCAAGATCTATGAACATTTATGGAAGGCAGAAATATGTAGGCTACACTCAGATTTGAAGACACTGAATTCAAGATATGATTGCCTCAGTCTCCTTTTTGCCTTCTTGGATTTGACTCCCCTTTTAATGACATATTCCTTCCGTTTTGATAAAACGCAGTTTTCAGTTCTTTTCAGTTTATGTGATGATATTTACTATTATTTGCCCATTGTAATAGAATGTTTATCTGTGTAATAATATAAGATGGAAATGATTAGAATTTTATTGTATGAGAGAAAATGTGCATGAATGAATTTAACTTTCATATTCTTCCAAAAGAGTAAAATCCAAAGTATCGAGGACTGATGATTGCTGACAATTGATGGAACATATGAAAGAGGAAATCAATTGTGATAATATACACAGGAGGGTCTTACCGCAGAGACACCGTACAAAATTACATTTCCAGACAATTGATTTTACTACTGAAAGTAGAGAGACAACTCTGCTTTGCTGCAGTGCGGACGATTTAGTAATCAAGGACCAAACAGAGGGCGCTACTCGCAAATAGATAGCAGAGCCATACATACACAAGGCTCTAATAACCTGAACAAAAGAATAAGCTGTTAACAGTCTCCACACACAAGTAAACAAGAAGCTGTACTAGTTCAAGGATTTCCATTTGTTTGTATTTATTATTTCTCCTTTCTCTGGTAACAAACACTTTTAAGAGGAATATAAACATGAAACATCACTGGTGTGCTTCCACACAGAAAAACTACATTCACATATTCTTACTTCCAAACAGAACTGTAACATTGTACTTGTATGTGCTTCCAAACATAATTGTACTTGCTTCCAAACAGAACAGCTACAGTACATTAACTTGCTCTGGCTTCACATCCCTCTTCTCACAATCATTTGTGTTCATAATAAATCTTATGTTCACAGCCATTTCCATTTTCACAGTGGTACCTGTGTTAGTAAGTTCCTATGTTCAAAGTCACTCCAATTGATTTCTGTGTAAAAAATCTATGCTATGTTCACATTCACTGCTGGTTCACAGTCAGTGCTACATTAAACAGTTACTCCAGTGTTCAAACCCAATCTTATGTTCACAGTAAGTCCTGTTCAGTCATTCATACGTTCAAAGGGACCTCTGGTTTCATAATTAGTCTTAGGTTCATAATCATGCTCAGTTCAGTTGTCCTATACTCAGTGATTCTTTTGTTTACAACCTCTTCTATGGCCTTCCTCTGTCTATAGTGATTAATGAGTTATCATTGATTTGTCTCAATAGTCAAACCTGTTTACCAGATGTTTCTGTTTTAAAAAACATTCCTGAATTAACACTTTTCAGTAGATTGATTATGACTATCCATCTAACAGTTCTTATTCTGAGTTTTCACTTTCACTATCAGAGGAAGGGTATACTTCCACAGCATCATTTTCTTCTTGCTCCTCATCTTTGGTTCCTTTATCCCAATCCTTCATCCTTGCTCCCATCATGAAGTCTTCTTTCAGTACACTCCAGGCTGGTTTATTCTCTTCTTCCTCCATCACCTACAAACATCAAGATAGCAGTAAAGAAAATTGACATCATATGGTAATCTATTACTATAGTCCACATCAATGTAGCCATGCCCTTTTTAAAGCACTCTTTGGTAGGGATGCACCGGATATCCGGTCTGGCCGGACTATCCGGCCGGATAGTGAGCAATTATCCGGTTCCGGTTCCGGCCGGATCTTTTTCAAAATCTGGCCTGAATTATTCCTTAAAAAGGTGTTGGTATTAACTTAAATCAATGTAAACTATTTCCAAAAATTAATAAAATAATTCAAAGTAAGGAAAAATTAGGTTTAACATGTTTAATTTAATTTTCTCAATGGTCTGACCCACTGTTTCTAAAGATCCAATTAAATAATATTTTTATTCAGTTTAAAGTATGAAATTTGTGAAATACAGCTTCCCGTTTTAAAGCAAACTTCATAGGTAGTATGCAGTATTTTTCCAGCAAACAAATTTACATACTGTAACTGTATCAAGCTTGTCAACAATTATATTGTAGTTATTTTATAAAAGAATGTAGATTACACCACTTCAAGTCATATTTAATCTCATAGATGGGGTCTTAATTTCACCTTCTTTATAAGATTTGCTCCTTGTTTCATACCTCTACTTCTTATTAATGATTTTCTTTTGTGTAATGAAAAAAATCCGGTTCCGGCCGGATTTTATCCGGCTGGATTTCATGTACTATCCGGAAAATCCGGTTCTGGCCGGATCCAAAAATTTGGATCCGGTGCATCCCTACTCTTTGGATGCATTGTATTTGGCATACCACCTTGTATAGAGCCATCATATACTTAAATTCTATAGTCTTTGTCCCTTAATCAAACCATCGTGCCTTTGAATGTAGCTATGCTTACCTTCTGTCCTGTTTTACTGGATTTGTTATTTGAAGTCTTCAACATGTCCAGAAAGTCTCCTTTGGACAAGGAAGACTCTGCTTTTATCCTTTTGTTTTCTGTTGTTGCTTCTTTCAATTTGTCTTCACGAAGTTTCTGCTGCTTTCCAACAGCATTGAAGAATTGTACAACACCTCTGTTTCAAAGGGCAGAATAATGAACAAACTAAGCAAGTTATTCTCTAGAAACATTTTTGTAAATGATCACAAAGTGCTAATTCCTACAAATGATTATCATTGCTGACAGATCCATTACATGTTTTGTGTTGCAACTGTGATAAAATGTCCTAACTATATGATTATTGGGCATTAAACGTATATTAGACTATCGCTTGACTACAAAATAAATGTCGCTCTCAAGGTCTATGGACACCTAGGATCAACAATGTCCTAATCACTCTAATAGGCATTAGAAATCATGAAAATAGCTGCAATTCCCATCAAAATCCATCTAAGATAGACCACTTTACAAGTCTCTTCTTAATTCTAGTTTCATTTATGACTAAACATTAGCAAATTATGCATATTGACGTTGTAAAGGGAGTGACTGCCTAATTTTCTGTTACGTTATTCCTTTGTTTGACAACCTTTGTTTCAAGGACACTGAACACAGGTTTGTGGCTTAAGGCAGTTTACTTGTTTTTTATTGTCTTCTTTGAAAGGAGAAACATCACATTTTTCAAATCATATATGTGGGCTTATAATTAGGGGTTAACTTGTTTAAGGGCTAGTTTGTATTAGCCCTTAATGCTGAAATAATTACTCTTTGAACAAGTCTATGACTGGAAACTCTTTACTTTTGTAGGACCATGCAAAATGACACATTTTTGCATTCTCAGTCACATTTACACAGTTTGAATTTTCTAAACCACTCGTTTGTTGAATGACCACAAAATGGTCTTTGGAAACTCTTTGAAAATTTGTCTTTTGTTGTTGTAGTATGTTTGTATAAAATGTTTCTGTCACCAGCTACATCAAGAGAACAATATATATGCTTATTCAATGATCAATTTGTCATCAGCACTGTTGGTTATTAATACTTTATGCAAACTCTCCTATAGAGATTACAACTTACCTTACTGCTATTCTTTGTAACCTTCTTTCAACATCTTTCTTTAAGGGTTGTGGTTTTTCTCTTCCTAGGTTTTCTTTTTGCTTCTTTATCACCTCCTGATGAAAACATACAATTTAGAAGACATGTCATCTCATGAGGACCATTCTCTTGCATCACTGTACTATATCAGTTTCCTTTTGGAAACTAATACTTAAATTAGAGGTTAGGTGTGCACTTATAAAGAAGCCTAACATGGGAGGTATAAATGTGTTATGTCACAAGTTTTATATAATGGTACATACGGATAGGATGTGACCTACCACATCCCAAATGCGTTAGTCACAAATATTATGTAACAATATATGAAGTGTCACATGTATCATTTCACAAAGCATTTCCTCTCACCAGTTTCTGTCTCTCTGTGAGTTCTTCTTTTTCTACATGTTTAGCTTTACTGTATGCCTTTGATTTTGACAGGACAACTGTTGTTGTTGTAGCTGCAGGTCTCCCAAGAATCTTGGACATCACGTCCGCCCAACCAGCACCAGGAATGGGTCTCTGGTTGCCGTCATCAACACTGCTCACACTGTTTTTCTCTAAAGTTCCCTCGTCATCATCTTCATCATCACCACCATCCTTTTCTTGTCTTGCTTTGTGAGATGTTGAATATCTCTTCAGTACTTTATTGCTCCTTTTCAGCTTTTTTGAAGGTGACACAGCTGTTCAAATGATTCAATTAGAACAAGTTAGCTTTGTGTTTCTGTTCAAACCCATGTAATAAAATTAAAAAATTAAACTTGAACTCTTTAGACTTTTGGCCCCAAATATGCTGGATATTCATATACGGTCAGCTTTGGTCAAAATTCTAAAACTGTTTTTATTACAACCTCGCAGGAAATTTTCCTCATTGGGTCATTCAGTCATATTGTGTGTTCCATAAAAATGTCTGAGAACAATTTGGAGAGTAAAGACCTACAGGAAAGTACTTATGGAAAACTTCTAACAATTATAGCATGCTATAATTTGGGGCCTATACTGACTACCTAGTACCTTTAAGCAATGTGACCATCAAGCCAACAGGCTTTAGGCTTAGTGCTTCTATGATGAGAACATTAAATATATCACTTTAGTGTCTTATCTGCCATGATGAACGTAACCCCCCCCCCCACATTCCCTGGTTAACATAAACCAAGTTTTTCGTAAATATTAATGTAGTCTAGATGTAGTGTATTCCTACTGTATAAACAAAGTTCTATATATTAATTACTACCAGTCGTCTCACAAGTCACATGTATACAGTCACTACATTGATTGCTAGCATTGCATTAACCTAGTTTCACGAAACTTTGTACCAACTGCTCAATGAGACCAAGGCTTACCTGTTTCTGGATCAGATTCAACATCTCCATCGCTCCCTGAAGAGTAATCAACGGAAACGAAAGACTTCTTATATTTTCGTCTATTGCCCGAATCAACAGCCTCTTTCTTTAGGAAAGATACAAATTGGTCACTCATTTTGACTGGTTACATAGGCGGTTAACGAAAGCATGCTTTGAAGAAATGCTGCATGCGTGTACGTGTAGGACTACATACAACCATCGACATATAGTGTTACATAACTAGAAGCAGATAACTTTGTATATATGGTAAGCCAAATGGGAATAAAATAGATAAACATGTTTTCATTTGATGATCCATACTTATGCAGTCGGAGATCTGCCCCCGTGACCTCCGATTTTATTAACGAATTTGCATATCACTACGTTTGACTTTCGGCGGTCGCGTAAGGCTACACGCATAGAGTTTTCCGATAACCATATATTGTCAAATATGATTCATAATGCCAAAAAAAGACACATACGCGTAGAAAAAACTATGTTTAATGCATGGGTGGAATGTTATGTTGAAATTTCGTAAATATTGCCGGAGAAATTAGGCCAAGAAAATTAGATAGCAGTTTCACGTATTGCCGGAGGATGCTTAAAAATCATAGAACACAACATTTGGTCACTCCCAGAAACGAAGAAACCAAATAGAAGCAAGTTCATAACACGGACGTCGTAGTAGGGTAGGGTGAAAGTGGTTTCGGGAAGAGATGGGTGGGGTATGGTGCCCTGGCTTAACCCCAACTTTTTCGCTATGTTTAATAATTTATAACAAAGATAAGAAACATATGTTTCAAAAGCTAATAACGACTGGATAAAATCATTCAACTTTTAATTCAAAATTAGCAGCTTCTCTGCAGGTCAACGGCGCCGTAAAACTTATCATGGTACATCCAAGAAGGGAATGACTAACGCACTAAGTCTCCACCTTCTCATCCCATTTTCAATGAATCCATCGCTTGGCCCTTCAGTTTCACCACTCATCATATTCTATCCATACTTTTTTCTCCTGTCAAAGAACTTTTAGTTTTTTCATCATTAAACGTTGACTATCATATATAATGTGTCATTTCTCCTCCGTTTATCCCTTGCATCATATGACCAGTAATTATTTTCAACGTTCTTATTAATGAACTTGTAAAGTTGTATGTACTTCATGTGTTCCAATTACTTATATTTCCATCTAATTGTAAATCTTAAGCTTTCGGCAACTCGATTGGTTTGCCTTTTGGCAGTCTGAATGTCCTGTGTGATAGAAGTGGCATCTAAACATCATGCCCTCTCATATTCATTGAAATTGGTGTAGAAAATAGTAGACATAGCTTTACACTGAACTCACTTCAACTTAGTTCAGGAGCCTCATAAAAATTCCTCTATTGAATTTTGAGTTCAGGTAAACAATGTCTTCCAGAAAGTAGGTCTTGCTCGTTCGAGTTCTTTTGTCGAGTAATGAAAAGGAAATTCGAAGCAGAACCTTTGTTTATATAGTATATGTACATATGCTCTCTACAAGCATCTCACTACCATGTGCACTCTTCCCTCAGTTGTGAATAGCTAAGCGGGGAAAATTATCAAAAACAACTGTTTGTCAATTAAGCTTTGAAACTAAATTATTTCAGTAATATAATAGTAATAAAGCATCATTCTCACCATTGCATTAAAAATTATTTCCCTCTGATACGTCCGCTTCACATTCAAATACTATAGCACGTTTAGGAATGTATGTGCGCCCTCCCAGTATAATTCGCGGGAATGTGAAAACAATTCGGAAGAACAGATTACACTTACAGTACTGTTTACATACAAGAGGCTATGTATACTTTTACAACTGTAAAGTCGTTCGTTCTCTGACAGTTGCACTGTTTCTAATCCCGGCATCTTCAACAAAGACTGGTTCTTAACATTTGGTTTATTTGCTTCCCTACTTTCATGATTAAATTTGTCTGTTTCAACTTTCAGGTAAACGAACTTCAGACCAGGATGTTATGACTTAGGCCGTCAGATTGTTAGCCTGGTTAGCAATACTACTACTATACTACCGTAGTACTACCAGTTAGTACTAGTAGTACTGGTACTATGCCATGGCAATATCAACCAGCCTAGGCTATGCTTACTATAGAGCCTTACAAGTTAGCTTACAAAATTAGGTCGAACCTACAGTAACGTTATGCCTAAGTGTTAGAAACAGGATAGCTCAAGGCTATAGCCTTAGAACCTTATGCTACACTTTGCAAGGATTGTCAGATGCCATTTTTAAATGCGACTTTCTTTCTCGAAGTAGCCTAACTTAGGCCTAGTCTAGGTCCTAACCAAGGAAGCATACACCCATTAAATGCCCCATTGACTTACACACTAAATCACAACAGTAATGTGGTCTCTAACTAAGTCTAAATAGAAGTTCTTACTAGCAAAATTCTACCCATCACTGGATAGCTGACAAGTTGGCCTTTCATGGCACCATCAATTTTACGTATCATGACCATGTTGATTTGTTGCTGTCACTATCAGAGCCTGAAGTTCAAATGTTTGCCAATGATACATTAAAATAATATCTGAGGAACCCATTTTGTTATGGAGATAACTATCTGTAACTAGACTAATATTTTTGCTAAATTGATATGTAATGATGTGCAAGTATTATATGGCAGTATAAGAATAATGTAAGTTACTGTACAACCCAAGAAAAATATCTTGAAATTAAATGGATTTTGGATACTTTACTGATACATGTGCTTTACAGTTATAAACAGTTATAAACAGAGGGAGGGCCTGATTCCCCTCCCACTAGGGATGCACCGGATATCCGGTCCGGCTCGACTATCCGGCCGGATAGTGCGCAATTATCCGGTTCCAGTTTCGGCCGGTATTTTTCAAACTCCGGCCGGATCTTTTTCAAAATCTGGCCGGATCTTATTCAAAATCTGGCCTGAATTATTCCTTAAAAAGGTGTTGGTATTAACTTAAATCAATGTAAACTATTTCCAAAACTTAATAAAAACATTCAAAGTAAGGAAGAATTAGGTTTAACATGTTTAATTTAATTTTCTCAATGGTCTGACCCACTGTTTCTAAAGATCCACCAAAATAATACAACTATCGTACTTCTAATTCTTATTAATGATTTTCTTTTGTGTAATGAAAAAATCCGGTTCCGGCCGGATTTTATCCGGCCGGATTTCATGTACTATCCGGCAAAATCCGGTTCCGGCCGGATCCAAAAATTTGGATCCGGTGCATCCCTACGGGCTCCCACTCCAAAAAAAAAACCCAGCATCAATGTATCAGCATAAAAAGTTGAACCTGCAGTAGTTGGTAAGGGTTGGCCAGTAGACCCATGCTGTACCCACTTGGTGGTACTTAGTGACAGATTGGAATATATCTGAAACTGAAAAAAAAAAAAACATGAGAATGAGGATGCACAATTGTCCACATGATCACTTGTTTTACATATAAATTCAGAATTGAAATATGTAAAACCCCTGAATTTGCTGCACATTCCATCCTGTTTACCATAGCCATGTGAGAATTGAATAAGATTGACTTGGTACACCATTGCCAGATTTTGCATCTGATAAGGCTAGCCTTGCCATATATTCATAAGTTTAGGTAATATGTCATTAAATGCAATATGTTGCTGGTATTTAATCACAAGTATTTAACACAGATAAACAAGATTTATATCTAATTTTCATCCTTTTGTACCTTGCAGTCATCAACATGTCTGTCCATGTTACGAGTAACAGTGCATTCAGTTCAGCTGCCTCCGTCCATCTCTTACCCTGTACTATACTAAGCAATGGCCCTGCAAAGGTGGATGTTTTCTTTACATCAAACACACAGGAAGATGAAGTGGGTATGTAAAACCAGTGTTCTGCGAATAAACCACAGATGTCTATTCTTCAATTTTAGTTTTCTTCTTAAAATCAAATTTATTTTCCAGTTATTTCAATCAAGTATTAAGATGATGATCTTACAATTCATGTGAAGAAATGATATTTGAAGCTTCCCTGATTACAGGCCCTAAAGATTGCTACAGTGATCCTACTCATAAATGTTTGATTTCAAGAAATTATGTTTGTGGAAACTGTGCGAGTGTATCAGGTTTTTACAACATTTATACTGCAGCAATAACATATACTACGAGATATAATACAACATATTATACAAGATTAAAACATCATAAACTAATACATGGTACTGCAATGCTATGAGTGAGTGCTACTATATCAACTGGTATCTCACTTGGTAGCACTTAATACTCTCAGAGAACTGTATTAATATGTTAGAGTACCGAGCAATGAACACTACCTCATATTTCAATCACTGAACTCTTAATGTTGCATTGTATTTTATTTTCAGCATCGGAATACATTAACATTGCAGAGTATTTGAAGCACTGAAAACTCTAACATTGCCTTGAATTTCAAGCACTGAATACTTTATGAGTTCTAAATAACATTGGCATATCAGCTGCATCAGTGGTTAACCTGTAAATAATACTTTTCACCGTCCATTTCTTTAGGTCTTGTATCAGCTTTCAGGGGAAGAGAACTTCGTGGACAGACTGTATTTATTCCTGATGGTTACAAAGGTAATCTCCACAGTAATGTAGCTGCTTACAGTACTAATGAAGTTTGCTAAACATTAATGTACAGTAGTTGTGCTTACATTAATGCAGCTGTGTTGTGCTCATTGCTTTACGACTGCATAATTTAAGTGCTGATAGTTCTATTGCTGTACATACAGTTATGTAGACTTGCCCTCAGTTAAGCAGTGTAATTTAGTGTGCTTACATAAATGTAGCTGTACAGCCGTGCTTACAGTAAAGTACAGTAGCTGATGACTTATAATAGTTCTGCTTACAGAAACTTAGTTACTTAAAGGTAAAAAGCTGTGATTACAGAGCTATGTAACTGTGCTTTCAGTAACTTAGTTGCTTACAGGTTTATAGCTGTGATTGCAGAGCTATGTAACTGTGCTTTCAGTAACTTAGTTGCTTACAGGTTTATAGCTGTGATTGCAGAGCTATGTAACTGTGCTTTCAGTAACTTAGTTGCTTACAGGTTTATAGCTGTGATTGCAGAGCTATGTAACTGCTTACTGTAACTTATTTACACACAGGTTTATAGCTGTGATTACAGAGCTATGTAACTGTGCTGATATTCACTTAGTTGCTTACAGGTTTATAGCTGTGATTACAGAGCTACGTAACTGTGCTTACAGTAACTTAGTTACAGGTTTATAGCTATGTAACTTTGCTTACAGTGACTTAGTTGCTTACAGGTTTATAGCTGTGATTGCAGAGCTATGTAACTTTTCTTACAGTCACTTAGTTGCTAACTGGTATGTAGCTGTGATAACAGAGCTATGTAACTGTCTTACAGTTAAAGAAAGGAACTTACAGTATATAAAGTAGTTGCTTACATAACTATAAATTTGCTGAAAGTAATGTACAGTAGCTGTTTGAGAGGTTTTACAGTACTAAACTAATTGTCTAATACTTGTCTAAATACGAAAATAAAATTTAACAGGGAATCATAGCAAACCTTGAAGGTTGCCAAAAAACTGACATTTACAGGCCTGTATAATTAAATTTATTTTCAAACTCCATATTAGACTTCAGGTATCAGATATTGTTGGACTTTAACAATTTTAATAGTTTCTAGTAACAAATATCAAATGAATCTTTTGTTTTGCACATGCCGATAGACATCCATAGTTTATTAAGGCTGTTAAGAACAAAATATAAAAAGAATTTGAAATATTACATGTTCAACAGCTATAGATGTCATTGTCATTCTGCACCCATTCAGAATGTGTTTGTGATATGGGAAGTCATGTAACCCTCCTGTTGGACCTTGATGATCCCAAAAACTCAGTTAAAATATACACAATTGACAAAAGGAGCTATTAATTTGAGGCCACTTGTAATAGTTTACAAAAAGCAAGCTATGAATTTTCATACCTTGTGCCTAGAGCAATTTATGACATCACAAATAAACATGACTTTCTCCAACTCAAAAGCAAACTGGAATTTTGTCAAATTTAAGTCTTATGTCTGGTTGTATTTCATTGTGGTCACAGTGCATTGTTATCACAGCTTCATGCAAGTATGAGAGAGTCATCTGGTAACATTTACAGAAAATGGTTCACACCAAACAATTTGCTGTAGATGGCAAACATGTCATATTGTTCCTCCTACCTTACCATGAATCAGTTGCATCAGGTGAATGAAATTTGTACACCCATGGGACAAACATGTGTCCTCATTTAGTCAAAGTTTAAAATCTCTAAGTAACTGCTCACAGGGCCTCTGGGCCTTCCAATGGCAGGTCCATAAACATACTCTGGGACAAAATTTGGAGTCAAAGGTCAATAAAAAGTTACTAGTGTTCAAACTCCAGAAAATTTACACTGACAACATTTTCAGAGAGTGAAGGGTCTTGCACAATACTTATTGGAGGGCTGTAAGTTCCAGACTGCATTGTGTTACCACGCTAGAATTTTCTGTAACTTCATATTTGGGGGTGGAAGGATGCATAAAGTTTGTTAAACAGGATTTTGAAATATTCACTATCCCATAGTCAGAAATCTAAGTACTCTTTCACTAATTTTTCATTTTTTCCTCAGGTATTGTCTTACAAGAGCTGAACAGACCTTTCACGGAAGACCAAGTTAGTTTCTTATGTTCTCAGTTGTTAGATATTTTCTAATGTCATTTAAACAATTAAAATGAAGACATAGATGGCCATACAGTTGATTTATAGTGACATGAAGTTTGACATTCCTTGAGGGAACTCATATCTGACAAACAGGAACTCCTCAAAAATATAATAGAAATTGAACAGAAAAATTGGCACACCTAGGAAAGAACAACATATGCATTTCATGAAAATAAGTGAGTTAGGTTTAAAAAGGTTCTGGAACTACACTAGATCTGGTTGTTAGCTTTTTCAAACCAGTTTATGAATTTTGTCTATTGCTACAAACAGCCTCTTACATTCATAAGATCTATGGCAATGAATGATTTTGTGGTTGGTACGACGGTTGAGAAGGAATACCTCAGAGCAATGCTGTGGCCGCTTGGTTTAGTAATGGCTCTGGTGGGCAGATTAGAACAAGTCTTTTAAAATGGCTTTTAACTGAAATTACAGTGAGCTTTGAGATAAGTTTGAACCCTTTATGTGCTCTAATTGTTCTTCCAGGATAGAAATGTGAGAATATCGGCCAAGTTTAATGAATTCACTTACTGGAACTTGCAGACTCCACCTTCAAGTCAAGATAAAGTTACCCGTGCCCTGCAATGGGCTAACCTCTCATCTGTAGTAAGTAGTAATATTCATGCAAGTGTTCACATTGAAAGTGAAATCTTTGTTCTTGGATACACCTCAGTGTTAAGTCTGTTCTAACATGTGAAATGTTACCAGCTGTATGCTTATTTTACATCCCATTACATCAAACCATTAAACATATTTCTAAATCACTATCACTGGTTGTGGCTTTGCAGTAAGGCATACCTAAAAAATGGTCAAGGAGCAGGAGAATGATGAGGATCTTTTTGTACTCTCAAGAAACCCACTTGTGTTGTGCACTAAATGGAGGCTTGACAGTTGTATTGCAAGCAGCAACAAAACAATACATGTACCGAAAGTGTGATACTTTAGTTTACAAATCTTATCCATCAAAATTTGTGGTTTTGAGTAAGGGTAATTATATTGAAAAGACAAAATATGCAATTCTAAATCTAATGAAAATAACCAAATGGAAGCCAGATTTGATAAGTGGCCCTTTCAGCCAGATCTTTTGTCATTGCTCATATATTCTGGTCCTCCCTTTCCTCACACCATAAGGTGACTAGCTTGTCATATTTGTTAAAACTAATTCTGCTCATACATTTTGGTCTTCCCTTTCCTCACACCATAAGGTGACTAGCTTGTCATGTTTGTTAAAAGTAATTCTACTTTTGATGTCAGTGATATAGACCTCAAACCTATTCCCCAGTTGGTAGAGATGTTTAGTGTCCCTTACAAATCATATTGCCTTTTCACATAATATCCTGTTTGTCCAATGGACACACTTTCTTTAGTATCCTTTTCTGGGTAACACCAAAGAATTAAACTTGTGTGACATCTATGTCATTTATGATGCCACCAGCTTCAATGAAGGATAGAAACTTTATTTGCTCTGTTGCAGATTCATGCCCCTGTCTCGGATGATGACCAAGATAATTCACCTACTAGCATAGAATTCAGTCGGTGAGGATATTATCAAGCAAGACTGTTATGCAGCTTTGGGTGCATAATTAACCAATTGTCACAGAACTCAGTGTATTAAAATGGAACCATCAATGCATATATCTGTTTATTAATTAAACCTTATTTAGAGCATTGTGTGACACAGCTGCAGTAGGTGCCCACTTACATGTGATGAGTTATAGCTAGGTGCTTAAACCCTGTCAAATATTTATGGATCATTGGTAGCTTTCAAGCTGGCATTGGGTGACACAGCAGGAGAAGGTGCCCACTTACATGTGATGAGTTATAGCTAGGTGCTTATACCCTGTCAAATATTTATGGACCATTGGTAGCTTTCAAGCTGGCATTGGGTGACACAGCAGGAGAAGGTGCCCACTTACATGTGATGAGTTATAGCTAGGTGCCTAAACCCTGTCAAATATTTATGGACTATTGGTAGCTTTCAAGCTGGCATTGGGTGACACAGCAGGAGAAGGTACCCACTTACATGTGATGAGTTATAGCTAGGTGCCTAAACCCTGTCATATATTTATGGACCATTGGTAGCTTTCAAGCTGGCATTGGGTGACACAGCAGGAGAAGGTGCCCACTTACATGTGATGAGTTATAGCTAGGTGCTGAAACCCTGTACAAATTTATGGACTATTGGTAGCTTTCAAGCTGGCCATAAATGGTGCTAACCATTAACTTTGGGTTTTCTAGACACAAATTATCAATTAAATGAGCTTTACAATTAGTCTATTAACCCTGCTTTGGGAAAATGCCACTAAAATAAAGAATGATGGTTGCAATCAGTCATTAAAAGTATCTTTGCATGTTCCTTAGAGCGTAAAGTTAACCATCAGATGCTTTAAAATTGTCATTTTATGAAAAAACTTAGAAATTCTTCTTGGACCCAAAGAAAATTCATTGAAATGAATACCTTTGATCAACTGATGACTGCTGTTTCATTGATGATTTTACTACATTAAAGTTCTGGGAAACATTTGTTGGCAGTTTCATGATTCATAAAATAGCATAGACTTGGTCATTTGTGGTTATTTGAAATATAATTTGCAGTAACATTTACCAAACAATAGGCAAGCAAACCACACATTAAAGTAATAAGGGTTGTGATAAAATGGGACTACTTGTTAAATCATTTGTTGATTTGTAATCGAATCAAGTTTTTAGTTCTGACAACTGCCTAAATTGGTAGCAATGAATAAAGACAAAGCCCAATATAAAGCCACCCTTGTGTAATGATGGAAAAATGTTGCCATTACTAGAGAAGATTGGATATGAGTGTGAGCAAAAGAGTAACTCATTATGGTATCAAGTCTGCCCAATCGTATGATTACCTGTGACCACTCAGCCCTGCTTCCTTTCTGCTGTTTTTATAAAACCTGTCAGTAACAAAGGTAATAGAAAGGCTTAATCTATGATGAGTTAGGAAATAAAGCAACATTTTATTTCATTTTGATCAATTTCTGAATGCTATTTGACTTACAATAAAATGACAGTGTTTAGTTATAAGCTTACTTAGTTAACTTTCATTTCATATGATGATATTCCACTTTGTTTTCTGTATGTAATTGGTACAAATGTAAGAAGTGTTTCAGAATGAAATGTTTACAGGTTGAATGGTATCAATACTTGTTTGCTCTTTAATCTTCATTTTTTGATAGAATCTAGGAATGTGAGTTTGATCAATGACATTCTTATTTGTAACAATATTGGAAGGTTTAGTAAAATTACTGAATAATAGCAAACATCTGCTTTATTCATAGTATCTTTCACCTTTGAAAACTAAAGATGGACTAGTCATTTCTGATGGTCAATAACTTAAGGACAAAGTGACAAAAGGAGTCCTGTCCTTTAAGGACCAGTCTATGGTCTGTACAGGTCTTGGTACAATGTCACTTTAAATTTTGTCTTTATCAAATCGTCTCACTGATTCTGGGGTGGTGGTAGTGGGTGGGCTTAGTGGGGAATGGGAACTGTGGAAGTTTAAATTTTTTTTTTTTTTAAATTTACATGTAATATTATAACTGTATCATATTATTTCTCATATTATCTGATTTACATAAAATAAAGACACCCAAGAACTTAAATCAACCTATGGTTATTATAATTATACCTTCTAATAACAGCATCTATTGACATGTACTACTTTATATTGACATATCAGTGCTTTGTATTGATATATATATATATCATATTTGTGAATTAATACAGTAATTGTCCATTGTAATACCACATTTACTATGAATATGTGCCAATGTTCTAATAAAGGTGTTCTGGAATTGGACAGTGATCATTTCTTTTGTTTAAAACCTTACAGTATCCCTCAATTATTGATTAAACCAAATTTACAGTATCCGTGTTTTTCATTTTTTGATTTTAGCTTCTCTTCCAGATTTTGATGGTTATTAAGACTTATTTATGTTGGCTTTAAAGGGTCCCTTACCCCTTTGTTGATTCAATTGCAAAAAAAAATCATCAAAATGTACGGAAGCTCAAAAGTGCCATCAACATAAGAAAAACTGCCCCATAAGTTGACATTTTTTAGTAAGTTGTTTAGATAACAAGATAATATCTTATCAAAAATCAGAAAAATGTTGGATTGCTCAGTTGCTTTAACTGAGCAATCAAAAAAATTCCTGCAAAATGTTTAATTGACAACTTATCGTATCTCGTCAATTCAACATTTTTCTGCAAAATGTTTAATCCTTCACTTCATTCCACCTGAATAATTGAACATTTTTTTGATGTTTGATAAGATATTAATTTGGTATCTTAACAATTTACTGAAAAATGTTGACTTATTGGGGCAAAGTTTTCTTATGTTGATGGCACTTTTAAGCTTCCGTAGAAATGAGATGAACGAAACACAACAGAAAGTCTGTGAAGATTGAAATGCAGCATTAATGCTTATTTCAGGGAAAAACACAATGTGTATCATTAATAATAGCTGAAAGCTTGGGACAGGCAACAAGTTAAGTCTTAAGTGCCAAAATAAAATTAGGAGCAACAATGTAACAGATATAACACCTTCCTCTAAAATGACCCTCAGATAATTGCTTCAACTTCGAGCACCATTTCATTCTTTGATGAATGGCTTTTCTATGTCACTGCCAGTCACATTGTGACTTTTGCTCTTTTAAGTGTTCCCCTTCTTCTTACGACCATTCTGTTATTAACTTTCAGAAGGGTATTACCTTTGCAATGGTCAAGTTATCTGGACCTCTTTTCCGATGTAGTATTTGTTGTTCTACCATTCAGGTGATTTCATAAACTTATAGGCAAGGAATCCAGAAGCCGGATCATGTCTCATTCGTCGCCGGTCGGGTATATTCCACTATTAAGTAGGAGTCTTTTATATTTGTGTAGAATCTAAAACAGTCGTTGTACTGAACGATGTATATAGAATCTAAAAGTTGTAGTCGAGAGGAAAGAACAACTATAAATCATCGTATTTGGAGTGGAGTGGATAATAAGTACAAGAATCATGTTGCTTGTGAGGTAAAATCTCATGTGAGGTCACCAGAGGTCAAACTCTGACAATCTTTTTACATGACATCTAACGATGGAAACCGTGGATACTTCTCGTACTTGGTGTGGATTCATAACATTGAGTACAAGACCCCCATTATGTATTGCCATGCACAGTAGACTGGCCTGTCTTTACCATGCCATAGTGTAACTGTACATCAACATAGTGGTTCGGGCGATTTATGTTGTAACAGCTAGTTCTGGTTTACAAGGAAAAGTCTAGTGCATTGAACCCATCGAAACCTCAATGCGTTTCGCATTCTGGTTTAACAACCGGCGACGAATAAGACATGATCCGCATTCGGGTTTCTCGTTTCTCTTATGTCCGTCGAAACATCAAATAATTATATTAATATAACAAATGAAACGTTTTTAGCTAAAATGTAGAAATTTACAGATAAAAGGTCGAAATTACATAGTAAAATTTCACATTTTCGAACTAGGCTACATGTTGCAATTCTTTGATAAATCATCAACATTTCCATTGCAGATAAAGCGTCGAATTACGACATGGAATTTTATGGTTGAACGTCCTATTTTCAAAATTTGATGAGGAAACTAAAGTTAAGATATAACCGGCCACATGGGCGGCGATCCTGGGGGGGATGGGGGGATATATCCCCCCATGAAAATGGGTGGAGGGGATGTAATACACCATATCCCCCCCACCAAATGCCAGGAATAAGAATATTTTCATGCCTTCATTTATGCATCATCGTGAATGTACGGCTCTTTTAGCTTCATTTCTCGCCTATACCATAAACGCAGTGCGATCTTTTCAAATAAACCGTCTTTATAAAGCAAGAATAGTTGACTGTAGGCTTCATTGGCCCTATAACAACAAAATGTATTATTGCGCCCACGGTATTGATATGGTACATATATGCACCCTCATAGTATTCATATAGGCCCTATAGTAGGCCTACACACGAACATGTTCCCTCGAACAGCTGAGAATCTCATGTTACCAGGGTAATGCTTAATTAGGGGCGTCGGAGCGGTTCGCCGGACCAATATTCACGGCGCAAAAAAAGGAGAAAAAAGTAGCACTAAGAAGAAAAAAAGGCAAAAAATAAAGAACCAAAATGAAAACATACTTCAAAATGTGTTTCAGAAGATTAATCGGGTACAAAAACAGACAAGGGAGAATGCACAGAAGAAAAGCTCGGGAAGTGCCATTTCCTGCAATCTGGGAGGCATTTTTTCAAAATTTTCTCCATAACGCTACGCGCCAACCAATGGTGGCGCGTAGCGTAGTTTGACCTTCCAAACGTCCCCCACCCCCCGATAATTATGGTAGATGGCCACACTCTGACAGGGGCGTAGCGAGCGGGGGGTGTGGGGGGGTGTCACACCCCCCCAATAATTTGGTCTCTGTCGGCAAATTTTGGGTCTGTCGGCAAAAGGAGAAAAGGTAAAGAGAGCGGAAGGGGAAGAAAGAAGGAAAGCTGAATAGAGAAAAGGAGAACGGGAGCTTCTACCGTGCCAAATTTGACTTAAAATATGCACCAGATTCCATCTAAGGACGTTTCAAAACTAAAAATTTTCCAAAGGGGAGGGGTAGACCCATAACCTTAGACCCCTCCCCCATTTCAGTCACCACTTCCAGATCCGTCGGCAAATCAAATTTGACTTAAAATATGCACCAGATTGCATCTAAGGATGTTTCAAAACTAAAAATTTTCCAAAGGGGAGGGGGAAACCCCCTCCCTTTAGACCCCTCCCCCATTTCAGTCACCACTTCCAGATCCGTCGGCAAATCAAATTTGACTTAAAATATGCACCAGATTGCATCTAAGGACGTTTCAAAACTAAAAATTTTCCAAAGGGGAGGGGGAAACCCCCTCCCCTTAGACCCCTCCCCCCTTTCAGTCACCACTTCCAGATCCGTCGGCAAATCAAATTTGACTTAAAATATGCACCAGATTGCATCTAAGGACGTTTCAAAACTAAAAAATTGCCAAAGGGGAGGGGGAAACCCCCTCCCCTTAGACCCCTCCCCCATTTCAGTCACCACTTCCAGATCCGTCGGCAAATCAAATTTGACTTAAAATATGCACCAGATTGCATCTAAGGACGTTTCAAAACTAAAAAATTGCCAAAGGGGAGGGGGACCCCTCCCCTTAGACCCCTCCCCCATTTCAGTCACCACTTCCAGATCCGTCGGCAAATCAAATTCTCCACACCCCCCCAACAAAAAACCCTTCGCTACGCCCCTGCACTCTGATCTTCCGTACCAATCCCAAATAGCTTCCGACGCCCCTGTTAATACACGTACGTTTCACCTGGATGCCCTCGGTACTTAGGAATGTAACTATGTGTAATTGTGTATTGCATGTGTATAGGCCTATAATAGCCTGCATGAGGCCATTTTCTTCATCGAATAACATAAAGAGCTCTCGAACATTCTAACGTAGCGCCTGAAACAAGATTGACAGGGGCAATTTTCCCAAAATAACACCCGAAATAATAAAAAAAGTATTTTGGATCCTGATTATGAGATATTTAGGACATGAAATCCCTATTTTAAAGTTGGGTATATGCCGCTTGGAAACCTCGGCAAGTGCCGTTTCCAGCCATCTAGAGGGTTTGTAAATCCCAAAATTTCTTGTACGCTTCGCGCCAACTCATGGTGGCGCTACGCTTAGATAGTCAACAAGGTCATATCCCCCCCACTCGGAAGTACGGATCGCCGCCCATGACCGGCCAACATTCCGTGACAAAATATGAAACTTCGACCTAATTTTCTTCCAACTTTTGATCGCACGTCGAAATTTCGAGATGACCAACTTCTCTTACCATAACTCCACAACAGGAAAATCTTCTATGGATGCCGGATTTCAGCCCCTCAGTACGTTTTAAAGCTTAGGAAACTTTCTATATATTATGGCTACGTTGAAAGCTGATTTTACGTGTTAATATCGAGACGCCAGAATAACTTGGTTACGTTCATCTTTTTAGTAGGCTATAGTCTGTTTAAGCCTACAACACGACGTGGTCGAGTGTGACGAAAAAAGGAAACGCTAAATATGCAAGTTTCTTGCATAGGCTTACATACTACAGATAATGATCTGGTGATGACCTGAGATCGCAGAAATGATAAATCTGTGCTTAGATTATTTTCGTTATGGCCCACCATTGTAGACTACACGTACTCAGACTACTTGTACCAATGGTTCTTTCCTACAGGGCCGGACCATTACCATTCTACCCAACAGCCTGGCTGGATTTTAGTACGTTCCAACAACTGTTTTGGGTGATCTTGACAAACCGCAAAATATCCCCATATCCATCGCTTTGGCTGACGGAAATAAAATTTCTGTCCTGTGGAATGCTACACCCCCATTGTAATGTGACGCTCATGTTGGCTCATTATTCGAATCCTTGTAACACTAGTCGTGAGACTTGCAGTGGCTTAATATAGCAATGCAGATTGACGTATGGTTACTCTGAAACACAATCCTAAACCTTGGTGTCCACAGAAATAGTTAGTTCAGTAGGCATAGGTTAACTTGATCGTGTGCGCATGCTTTTACCAGGGAGCAATTTTTTTTATATGTGTGTGTGTGGTTGCAAGAATTTTCTGCCAAAAATGCCTCTCAGATTGCCGGGAATGGCACTTCCCCAGGTCTTGTTAGTTGCATTTAAACATTCTATATTTTGAGATCTCATGTTTTAGAAATGTTAATTTAAAACTTCGAGCCAAAAGTAGATTCGATTGTTTTTTTGCCTGTGAAATCACTTTATATGGGTAGATTATAGGATATTACTGTATATTCGATATTTTACACGGGTAATTGAAAGTTATCATATTTTCATAAGTCATAATTCACGTGACGTGGATAGAAATCCACGACAGATAGTTTTGGTTAATTACAACTAGTGGGTGTACTTGTATGTATAATAATTGTTACGTCAATAACCAGATAAAAAAACACACCAGGGCATTAATTCTGATGGTAGCAGAAAAGCCTATATATATGCTGAGGGGAAACCATGTAGGGAATTTAGGTGTAAATTAATTGTTAGATTTGTGTTATTATTTGTTTTACATGCCAAAACTGTGGGGGACACCAAATGAGTTGATTGGGTTGGCTGTTTAGGGACTGGGCCACGTTCAGCTAGTAGGTATGTTAAAGAAGGCCCTGAGATATGGTTGAAAAAATAAAAAATGACGATACCGGAAAGGCATTCGCCGAAGGTGCGAGTTATCTAGGCATGCCCCCGGAAAACTTGGCACTTTTAGACATCAGATGGTGCAATGTGATGCATTTAGAATCCCCTATACAAAGATAGGATCAACTGAGTCAGTGGAAATTCTTCTCGTTCACATATTGGGCGGGGGGGGGGAGGGAATCTGGTGACTTAAGCCAACTGCCCGCGGAGCGCGCAAATTTGTTTCGCTATTTGTATTGAATGTGAGCTAATGCCAGTGTTATAACTGTCAAGGAAATAATCCCACAAAAAAAAAAAAAAAACACATTATAGCATAACGTATACCCTAAGCTTAATTCGTACTATTAAAAACAACACGATTTATTTTCAAAAGAATTAAGGGGGGGGGGGCAGGTGTGCGGGCCGGTCCCTTGATCCGACCCTGGTGGTGGTGGGTGGGAGAGAGAGGGGGGGGGGGCATACTTCAGCTGTGCGCTCAGTACCTCGATGGGATGTCGAGACAAGCACGCGTATAATTAAGGCGTACGACATCAGAGCATCATAATACGTTTGAGCATCTCCCTGCATCTTTTCTCTTCCAACATATAACAATCAAGCGAAAAACTTAACCTTATTTTTAATGTGAGCCACAAGTAACAAACATTGGTGTTTTGTATGTACGAGTTTGGTGGCAAGTTAGTATGTAACCAAGGAGCTAGTATAGCTGCCCCCTGGTATTTTATGTATGCATAACTAATACTCAAACTTCTTTAATTCTTCCTCTTTATCTTTACAGCCTCCTGCTATGCTCATATAAATGTCGCTGAATGTTTTGCGATATTCGATATATAAATCAACTTCATGGCAATGGATCGCTAACTAGTGCGTTGATAAGAAGTATATTCCCGAACAAGGGTACGCAGTACGGGAACACAATTTTCCCTTAACATCACCAAACAATGCTGGGAATATCATTTCCAGATATCTAGTTTAGAAGTAACTGTGTTATGTTTTTTTTTTCAATTTACGACCGACACACTTACACATATTCTGGTACGAGAGTTCAGTGCAATTGTTCGGAGTACTTACTGTATATACCGCTAGTAATAATCACAATATAGGCTAACGTTAGTAAAGTGCTTAAAGTTAGAATACAGAAGTGATTCATCCACCTCTCACATCGTAAATATAGCAATGCTCGTATTAGTCATCTAATACTTTATAAGATACTGATGATGAAGATCACATGAGCCAAACTCACCGTTTCCATTGGTAATCGTTTGTTATCAAAATGTGTTCGAAATGTCATTTTTCATGCATTTCCTTTTCACCCGAGGTTTAACTGTTACTGTTAGGCGCAGTGTCGTTTCCCATATTCTGACTATACAGTGAGTGAGGTTAGGCCTAGCCTAAGTTCTGCGTGCTGTATAGTTAAACATAGCCTTAGTTCAGTCAAATGTAGGTTTTGTGTGGGCTAGAAATACTATGAAGCATTGCCATATTGAGTATAGGCCTATGTTATGTTTCTCATTAGGCTACATTATGCATGTGTCACTCTTAGTCAAGCCTAACTTGAGCTTAGCCTTAATACTAGTTGAAGTAGTCAGTACTTTAGCCAACTGGCATTAAGCAAAATCCATCATGTTACCAATTCCATAGGGTTAGTAATGCAAAGAATTGATTAGTGAAGGGAATGGACCAAAATTTGCTCCTGGATATCCATTTGCCAATTCCCCTGTCATTACGCTTTAATTTTAAATTAAGAAAATATGCAGTGGGCAGACAGGCCTACGCCCCTAAGCCAATGTGAATATACCTAGGCTTGTAAGACTGAACAATGGTTTCTTAACCCATTTCTACTGTAATGCTATACATCTGTATAAACTACTGATATCATAAAATAGCTTTCTAACGTCCAAGACATGCAATGTTTTCACCTCAGTGTTGTCATTTAGTCTTCTCTGAAAAAGTTTTATAACCTGCAAGTGCTCATCCGTTCGGCCGTAAAAGTGTAACAGTGTAATAAGCAATTGAACAAACTACTCATGTAAAATGTGCTTTGTATCATTTAGGAAGTCCAAACATTTCTAAAAGGACAGTTATATATGGCACTGCAGTATGACACTAGCACTAGGTCTATCCACGAATCCTTATACAAATGTTTGGTCATCACTGAACTTGACATGCTAGCACTCCTGGTGCCAGTGATTATTATTGAATAGTCAGAAAATCATTGAAATCTTATTCATCCCTCCCTTATTCATTATTGATAAATGTTGAGGTCTGTTGTGTAACAATGTCAATGATGTACCAACCACATGGTTCTTGAATCTTGACAGTAGAAATAGTTTCTATGTATTTCTGTTTTGACCTTTAAACTGAATCAGATATTGGTGGGTTCTACTTTTGAATGAGTTTGCCACTTTAAGCAAAAGGGCAAGGTTGTAGCAACAATGCATATGATGTAGAAAGATTGCATAGGCGACAGTACACCATTATGTATGCCCTTACTGTCCCTGTCGACAGCGACAGTACAGTATGAACATATCATGGTTAAATGGGTGCATTTGATGAAAAGTTTCACAGAAGATAATAGTAATGTACTTTCGTCAAATTTTGCACCCAAAAATTTGAATATTGAATCAACAAAGAAGGGATGTCATCAGATGATGACATTATGAAAGAGTTCACATGAATTCTTTTTTTCCTTTCATTACTTTGAATATACAGTAGATGTAAATCCTTAAAATTTTGCAAAGTGTAAATGGTGGCATGTAGGAAACACCTAAGGAAATCATTCATGAAATGTTTGGTCACCTCTAATGTATTGTTATTCTGCCATTATCCCCCCTGAACTTTTATTGCGTTAACAAAGCAAATTCTATCCTACCGTTTTTTAGTGTAAGGTAAAGTGAAGCCTAACCATCTTTGCAGAGTTTGCATGCTTCGTCAGCGAAAATGATTTTACAAAAATGACAATTAATAATGAATTGCGGATATGATATTTTCATATCAGTTGAATCATGGATGTTTAATGCATGAAACTTGGAATATTGTGTTTACTCCTTCTTAAAATTTTTGCAATGTGTGGTAATTTAGTGCTGTAATATCAATCGTAAGTATAGAAGGAATTTCCACATTTTCATAGTAAGTAGACTGCTAGAGCTGCAGGTATGACTATACACTTGACTGAAGTTTTAGGGGTTGCTTGAGCATGAACAAGGTGTCATGATATCAATGTTCAAAGAACTTGTTAATTGGCCTAGAAATGAATAAAATAATTAAATGAGCACCACAATCCACATATTTAGTACTACTTCAAAATTAAGCTACGCACTTTGTAAGCTCAATCCATTCCCAGTGATAAATGAAATGGAAATGCTCCATGAAGTCTGTGATCAACCACTCCAGATAGTTTTCTATTCCCCAAAGCTCCAAGTCTAGTTGACGAGCTTATTTGTTAAGACCTAAATAGTCAGATGTACGAAAAATCATGATTTTTTTTTAGGTCTGCTTAGCCGCATGCGATAAATTGCTCTTCTCACACTCATTTTGGGTGCAGGGCGGCGTGCGTTCACACTTGCACAAAATGTCTAGCTTTTGGAACAAAGGAAGGATATAATTGATAGAATTTGCAGTTTGATAATGCATATATACAGCTTGTTTCTGAAGCATATGCTCTTTTTTTTAAAGAAAAATTTCAAGAATGTATACCAAAACTTTTTTCCATCCATTTGCCTGAATTGTTCAGTACTATTTAATGTATTAGAGTGTGTAGTTAAGGCATATTTCCCTGCATAATCATTTTGAAATCAAGAACTAACAAGCTTGCATAAATCTTATTCGTGGTCCTACTTCTCCTGCAGGTTTGAGTCAATAGACAAGATATAAAGAGCTGAAGGGAAGGAATCATTATGAGTGACGGCGAGGATCATCCTTCATCCAGATGGAGGGGTATGCTAGTGGGAGCTTTACAGAAGGCACGTGCATTATTTCAAGAATTCAAGAAAAAATTTCAAGAATTCAAATTAAGTTATTGTTCTATTTGTTAAAATGGCTGGTAAGGGCTGTACAATGTAACATTTCTTGTCATGGCAATACTTGAGCACAGAATGTAAAGTTGATGTGTTAGTTACACAACAGAGTCATTTTAGCGATATTTGAAAGTTGATGTGTTTATTGCCTATTATTCAGCCTACAGCACTTTCACAATATTCTAGCCTAGCTTCTGGAATCTCAGACTCAAGGTTGAAGTTGCTATAGTCATAATAAAAAGGAAACTAACAGAATTTTAGACTGAAATAAATTGGTTTATCAGACAATTCCAAGTTTATGCTCCAAACAAAACTGCTGAAATTTCTGACTTGTTGCATCTAGCTTTGTAAATACTTGGTTTGGTGTGCTGCACTGTTTGTTAATGAGCTTGTTTACTCTTTGAGCAAGCCTTAGAAAGCTTAAATAGAATGTAAATAGTATGTAAGAATAATGCAATTGGCATAGTGGTAGATTTTGACTTAGTGAAGGTAAACTATATATTTGGTTGATACTGATAGTGTTCAATATATTGGACTGAATGTTCAATGTTCTCTTGATCAACAGGTTCAAAGGCAGGTACACAGCTCACTCGCGGCTGAGGGTGATGCCTTAGATTATGTGGAATCTCTAATCATCCAGCTGTTGGAGTCCCTTTGTGCCAATCAGCCACATACTGTCAATGACATAGAAGAAAGGATAAAGAAGACTTTTCCTAATCCAATAGACCAGTGGGCTATCAATGATGCCAACACCTCTGTAGAGAGAGGGAAGAAAAAGTCACCTTTAGTGCTTCCAGTGGACAAAATACATTCATCTTTGAAAGTAAGTTAATATAAGTGTATACAAGTACAAGTATATTTAGGATCACCTTGAGGGTTGGGAAATCAGGAGGCTAAGAGTGAATGTTTTCCTTGAATGGGTTCAATAGAAACAAGTATGCCAGTATCTTTCTCTTACAGTTAAATACACTTGCTGGGAGGGTAAATTCTGCATTTCTCTGTGAAACTTCATAGCCTCTTCACCAGTCGCATCTCCATAGTCAAAGTCTGGACTAAGATTTATACATCAGTAGCCGTACTCTTGGCACATTCTTTGCCATCACTATTCTTATCATTTTCTAATAATAGTGATAACATGTTTTGTAGCATTTATGAGATAAATTAATGTTTTTCTCATAAAATACTGAGAAAGTGTTTTGATTTATAGAAATACTGCTACTACTTAACATGTGAAGTGCTGGTTATATGTTGCTGGTTGGTTTGCCCTACCAAGGGAAATGATAAGTTCCAATGACAAATATTACTATACTATCATAATGGCAGATGTATTGAGGATCCCTACGGCAGGTCTCTTCGGATCCTTATGGCAGAATTGTGTAGGTTCCTTTGAAAGTTTGTATACATTGGGACAGACAGTACAAAGACAACTTTCAAGGGCATCATAATTTTTTCTGAGACTCCTTTTTGAATTCATAAAGTGTTAGAAACTTAGTGCTTAAATAAATAAAGTTCACATTGTTTGCTTTGAAGTGTAACTTCTGCCAATAGCTACTGTAAAGCAAAACCATTAAATTTTTTGAATGAACTAGGATGGTATGTCTAATAATGAGGTCCTTAAGACTGGCAAAGTTTATTCATTGTTAAAAAACTTCTCTAATTTCTACCAATCTAGCTTTTGCAATATTTTTTAAAATTTGAAGAAATTCTTGGCAATTTCTGTGACAGTATCTTCACAAAAATTGTGCCATCCTGGGACCTATTATGATTCAGTCTACTTAAAAAGAGCGGAATGCATCTGGAATTCACTTGGATAACCTTCAATGAGTTAAAGTTTTTTGAATACAAACATTACTAGTACAATAATAAAGTGTTAGAAAGAATACCAGAAGGATATTTCTTTCATTCTTTACATTTGACAATTTAAATAAATATAACAGTGTTTAAAACAAACACAAATGAGGTTTGATACTGATGATGTGGATATTTACATCATCATTTGGAAAAAAAAACATGGTAAAATAATGAAAATTCCAAAAGTGTCTTAATAGATCCTTTTGTCATAACTAGGTCCCTGGACTATACAGCTTGAAACTTGAGGGCCATCACATAAAGTAGTACATTACGAGATACTAAGTAGTAATAACAAGTTCCAATGCAAGTAATGATTTAGCAGTCTTTATTACAGTCAGCTTTGTTAGTTTGTTATAGTCTTTAATTAGTAACATTGTCATGTCTCTACTACTTTTATTATTCAGTATTAAGCATGGAGTTTAATTGAAGCAGTTATGGGTTATTTAGGTACCTATATGTATACAGAGAAAGTTATTACTATGAACATGAATTGCTTTCAGAGTTTCAATTGTATGAACTGAAACCAAAAATATATAGAGAACTTTCACTGCAGGTTAGACAGGGGATGTACCTATTCATTGAAAATTAATTTTAAGGACATCAAAACTCCTCAAAATTCTCTGTGTAAAAGCTGTACAAGATACTGTAACTCAGACCAGAAAGGTGAAGTTTTGTAATGAATGGCTTTTCAATTATTGAGTTACTGTATATGTACGTTTTATCCAACAGAGGTTGCTGCAAGTGTGACATTTGGCTACATGAATAATACAAACTGCCTGTCACTCTCCTACAGACATTTTTAAGTGGAACATAATTAACTAAACTTTTGGTGAATTTCCTCTGGTTTGATTCTTTACGCACACATGGAATTGATTATGAAATACAACACTAAACTCTTGTGGTTAGTGACACTGTAGACTTCCGGAAACTTCTTTTTCATATTGTTCTTGAAGCATGTATACAAGTATTCAACTTTGGATTTAAACTGGCTGAAATAGTAATTCACATCTGTTTCATTGCTAGATATCACCGTTGGTGAGTTCCCAGAAGGTGAATGCTATCATAATATAGACTTTGCAAAGCTGTTTAAGGATGATTTACAGCACAAAATTAATTTTTAAATGATGTAGACTTTTAAAAACACTGACTATGCAGATTTTCGGTTAAAATAGCTGGATTACATGAAGTTTTAAATTGCAGACCATTAGGTCAGTTCATGAAAAGTCAGTATGAAAACATTTAGTATTTTATAGCCTTAAATAATATGTTACAATACATCACTTATTAGTCAAGGGCAAATTTCTGTTGGCTGTCATCCAAGGGTGTTCTGTTTTTGACTTGAAGTTCAACTCATATGATTGATTGACTTATAAGAATTTATAAAACAACATTGGATAAACATTAATATTTTAGGCCTGAACTGACTTTCACTGAGGAACAGACTTCATCCTCAAGTTTTGTCTTAGACAAGCATGTTAGATCTTTAAGCATACTTCACTTAAAAGTGGTTCCTACCAATCTTCAAATATTTGGTTGTCAGTGTTTGTAGGTTGGATATATCTTGTGTCCTACAGGGTACTGTACTTATTCTGGCAAATGTTATGCCCCTTCCCAAACTAAAACTTAACATACTGTAACCTTTGGATTTTGTTACATATTGGAGTTGGATCCTTATTATTTAGCTCTCATAACAAAGACATCCTTCAACATTTCCTATACAGTAGATGGGCAGTTCTTGCAGGTAGTTTTTATTATCTATTATACTGTATGGTATATATACAGTACACAAAACAATTGTAACATGTAGCACTATCCCCCTGCTGACCCATTTCTGATTGTACATGTCCTATTCTTTCCAAATATATTAATATTTTTTGACTAATTTGAATTGAATGTACTCAGTTCACGATGAGAATTATAAGGGATTGGCTGTGAACCATTTTCATTTTTAAAGGAAGCAATGACCAGTGACATGACATGGTGGACTTACTGTAAGTAGCCATGGTTGCAGCCTTTGGATCTGTAGCCAAGTCATTTCAGATGTAGCCTGTGACAGCTGAATAGTGAAGCACTGACAAAGCTTGGATGTACAGTAGACACTAATTCTTACAATGTTGTCTTATATGCAGCATTCCAATTGTAACATTAGGTATTGCAATCTGAGATACAAGGTATATTGTAAACATTAGTAATATGGAATTTATGGTTCACTTTCCTTTCTCCTCATGACAATAACTACACTGTTGTTATACCATCACTTGAGGACTTGGATTATAACCTTTTATGGCACTGCCTTCTGTGGTGACCATAGCCTTGTGGTCTTACATCTCATCTGGCTACCCAAAGTGTCAAAAAAGCAATTCCATTGAAAACATCAAAATATGCCTTACAGTTCATGATGTCATTTGATGTTCTTAGATGTTATATGATAACATAACATCAAATAAACAAAATTGACAGTTTGAAGGTAAATGTGACTATAGACTCCAGTGGAATTTGCTTTGTCCATTTGTCTTCCAAAATACAGGCAGTGATGTCATGAGTCTAAGCCAGTAACGCCTACAGTACATTACCTTTGAGGGAAAAAAAACAGACTCCTTCCAGTCACTTCTCTGTTGAAATTAAGAGCAGTTTCAAACTTGGTCCTTCAATCTTAAAACTATGTTTCCAAAACCACATCACTCCACTTTTGCATTGACCTCTGTGGGTGATCAGACTACAAATGGGTGATCAAGAAACTGCACCCTTTAATCTTCGGTAGTGTGAAAGCACTGTAAATCACAATGGGTAAGAACGCTGATCACAGGTAATGAATTGAATTTTTAAATGGCATCCAAAGAAGGTACGGTATGGTATTGTGTTACTGCCAAGAACGTGCAATATAGTTAGGTTACCACCTTAAAAGTTTCACGTAAGAAATAACCTTTACATATGGTTGTTTGAAAGTGTGAAAATTGGTAATGTGCAAAGAACTTGTTATATGCATTATCTTGTGTCATGCAGAGACAATTAATTTCAGAAGATTAGGACTTTCATTGACCGACTACTTAATGCAATTAGGCTGACTTCAACAGCTACCACTGCTCTACCTCCTGTGTCTCTCAAACAAATTGTATACACCATACTATACAAAGAATGAAACTTACCACAAACAATTTAATTGAAACCGGTGTGTGCTTGTTTATAGTAATTGTTGGTTAGAACTTGGAAATGCACTGAAGGCCTACAGTATGTGATTCATAGATCAAAACAAGATTTGTAGTTTCTAGCTTTCAACCTCACATTCTCATGTTGTGAGGTTTGGTGTCTGTCATTGTTTCATGTGCAATGCCAGATTGTAAAGGGAATTTACTAACATGTGGCTGTAGGTACCCATCAAAAGTAATGTTCTTCTCAAATTGAAAGACTTGGACGCAAGTTACATGTTGCTAGTTTGCTTCAAATGTCAGAAAATTCCCATCACTGTCAGGTAATCACTGTAATATACATTGTAATGTTACAGTAGGCTTACAACACTTAAAGTTACCTTGTTTGCATTGGAAACTCAACATAAAAGATGATAATTAAGAGTTTATCATACAGTGAATTTAGGTGATTCTCTGGCCTCTAAAATTGTCAAGCCAAAGTCATTCAGAGCTGAAACAAAGTCAAACCTATTGTCTTCCTCTTACATACTGTATTCCTCTGCACATGATGTAAATTAGAGACTTGATGTTGCAGGCCCTTGCCACAATTGTTTCAAAACATATAGTCATATTAATATAAATAATTTAAAATGTTAAACAGTGATGGAGTCAGACTTGAACTAGAAACAGTTGGGCTACAGAATAACCAAAATTGCGACAGTTTCTCTGGTGCAATTCAATGATGATATTATGAGAACCAGGTGTATTTGTACAGCAACATATCTCTCAGAGCATCTTCACCATAAAGTTTACATGGACTTTGCAAACAAATGACCAAAATTCATATAAGCATTACTATACATTATTTTCTTTCTTTTCAGGAAATGTTGGGTTATCGTGTTGATTCCCAGGTATCTCTGTGGTTAGTAGCTGTCCTTGAGTACATCGCTGCTGATATATTAAAGGTATCATTTGATAAGTTCATCATCCGTGTATTGACTGCCCTACAAAGTAAAACTAGATATCAAGCTGCTGCGTCACAAATTGCATTTACTGTTTTAGCTCAGTGCTGTGTTCTTGTTTTTGCTGTATGCTAGTGATGGGAATGGGTACCCGGGAACCCATTGCTATCGTTCCCACAAATTCACTAACGTTGTCCTCTATTTTCAGTTACAGTTTTTTATTCCTTGCTGGAAGCGTGCGTGTGTATGCGCCAGTAATGTCACTAGAGAAAAAAGTTTGTTTCCCAGGGATGCAACCCCCCAAAACTTTGCGTCCCGTAACAAAAGCTTGCATCCCGATCGAACACCAATTGTGTTTACATACTTTAACTAGTGTAGTTGTAAAGATGCGATCGTATCACTGCCTACGCGTTGACTTTATGCCTGAATAGGTTCTGGCTCTTGACATAGATTAGCTGGATGAGGAAAGGAATTTTTCGCTGTTGAAGATAGTACGGATGCCATGAGATCCGTAATTTGTGTACTTTGGTGTTAAAATTGGCATCCAAGGGAATACTATAATCATGTTTGTTTTTATCATATGTAATAAGGAGAACACAAACCTCACATTTAGGCGTATTTATCAGACTGTGCCAGGTGCTCTTAAAGTTGGATTGTAGCCAAAATTTTGTTGGTACCTGTGGGCCCCCAAATTTCATGTCCACCTCAAATGCATTTTGGAACACATTGTTCGGCCTCAAATTTGTTGGGCCAAATAATTTTGGGACCAATTAGGCGCAAAATTTGAAATTGCTATCATTCCACAACCTTAAATCAGATTATATTCAAACTTGGAATACATTTGTTGGTTAACAGCTGATTCATGTGGGCATTAATATTAAGATATTGGGTGATGACATACAACACTTTTATATTGCAATAAACAAGGAACCATAGTGACCGTTGGGCTCTTGTTTATTCCTTGCTGGAGGCGAAAAGAGTCTATGTGATGGTGCGTGTGACTGTGTGTACAGTATGTGATACTTAGTTGTAAACACATGCTCAATAATTTCATGGTGGACTAACATCCTACTTGGTATGTGGATCAGACCTGCTATATACCTTGTTTGTTTTAACTTGTCTATAATCTGTCCCACTCAGACTTACTTTATACCTTGTTTGTTTAACATGTCAATAATGTCCCACTCCGACAGTTTGCTTTGTACCTTGTCTGTTTTAACATGTCTATAATTTGTCCCACTCTGACTTACTTTATACCTTGTTTGTTTAACATGTCTATAATCTGTCCCACTCAGACTTACTTTATACCTTGTTTGTTTAACATGTCTATAATCTGTCCCACTCAGACTTTCTTTATACCTTGTTTGTTTAACATGTCTATAATCTGTCCCACTCAGACTTACTTTATACCTTGTTTGTTTAACATGTCAATAATGTCCCACTCCGACAGTTTGCTTTGTACCTTGTTTGTTTTAACATGTCTATAATTTGTCCCACTCTGACTTACTTTATACCTTGTTTGTTTAACATGTCTATAATCTGTCCCACTGTGACTTGCTTTATACCTTGTTTGTTTTACATGTCTATAATCTGTCCCACTCTGACTTGCTTTATACCTTGTTTGTTTAACATGTCGATAATCTGTCCCACTCAGACTTGCTTTATACCTTGTTTGTTTAACATGTCTATAATCTGTCCCACTCAGACTTACTTTATACCTTGTTTGTTTAACATGTCTATAATCTGTCCCACTCAGACTTGCTTTATACCTTGTTTGTTTAACATGTCTATAATCTGTCCCACTCAGACTTGATTTATACCTTGTTTGTTTAACATGTCTATAATCTGTCCCACTCAGACTTACTTTATACCTTGTTTGTTTAATGTCTATAATCTGTCCCACTCTGACTTACTTTATACCTTGTTTGTTTTAACATGTCTATAATCTGCCCCACTCAGACTTGCTTTACACCTTGTTTGTTTAACATGTCTATAATCTGTCCCACTCAGACTTGCTTTATACCTTGTTTGTTTAACATGTCTATAATCTGTCCCACTCAGACTTACTTTATACCTTGTTTGTTTAACATGTCTATAATCTGTCCCACTCAGACTTGCTTTATACCTTGTTTGTTTTAACATGTCTATAATCTGTCCCACTCAGACTTGCTTTATATCTTGTTTGTTTAACATGTCTATAGTCTGTCCCACTCAGACTTACTTTATACCTTGTTTGTTTTAACATGTCTATAATCTGTCCCACTCAGACTTTCTTTATACCTTGTTTGTTTAACATGTCTATAATCTGTCCCACTGAGACTTACTTTATACCTTGTTTGTTTTAACATATCTATAATCTGTCCCACTCAGACTTGCTTTATACCTTGTTTGTTTAACATGTCTATAATCTGTCCCACTCAGACTTGCTTTATACCTTGTTTGTTTAACATGTCTATAATCTGTCCCACTCAGACTTGCTTTATACCTTGTTTGTTTAACATGTCTATAGTCTGTCCCACTCAGACTTGCTTTACACCTTGTTTGTTTTAACATGTCTATAGTCTGTCCCACTCAGTTCACCTGCATGGCACAAAACAACTTTGACACTTACAGGCTAGTCTAAATGTCTAGGTAGGTTGCATGGGAAATGATGACACAGCTGTACATGTGATCGTTCTTTCATGTCACTTGGCTTTTAAACTGGCCTACAAAACATTTATTTGGGATTATTACAGCTATGCTCCAACACTCTCTATTACTGTAAAAAAATGCAATCACATTTAATGTTTGATTCATAAATTAGTATGTATGTATTTTTTTTACTCTTTCTCAGTTGGCAGGGAACTATGTCAAGAATATTGGTCATACTGTCATCTCTTGTCAAGATATCAAAGTGGCCATGTGTGCAGACAAGGTAATTTAAACTGATGACATTCCATACACTATGTTTAATTTATTGGATTAGGTAAGAAGATAATAGCCTGGTAAATACCTTAACTGGGAAGTTTTGGAGATTCTGTCTGGAGTATGTACGCAGTGAAATGCCATGTTGCATTGTCAGATGGGGTGCTATCTCAATTTTTGACTATAACATTGGGTAATTAAACATGAAATACATTTAGAATGTGAAACAAGTTACACTGACTTCTCTGAATGTTGCACTGTAACAAAAGATCCTTTACTTACGGAGATGGCATATTAGTATTTGAATGAAATATTTTAAGTCATTTCTGTCAATTTGAAGCAAATAAATTAGTGTAACAGATGGGAATAAATTACTTTTACTTCCACTACCATTTATGAGAGTCAAAACTTCATTCATGTTATACCTGCAGCATATTTCATCCCTTTCTTATTCAAGGTTGGAGTCATTCAGTGGTCACATGCTTCAGGTGGCTCTTTGCTAAATGATTTTATAGTTCAATATCTGCACTTTTAACCATTTTGAGTGAAGGCAAGACTTACAGAAACATTGCTGTTTGGAGTGAGAGCCCCTCATTCCCTGTGATCCTTGCATGTACTGAATAGTTCATTTGTCTGGGACTGACAATGTATACTAAGGACTTGATCCAGGTGTAGTGCAATGCTTTCACCAGTAATGTAGAACACCATACCTTCCCACGTTAAGCGTTTCTCATTAACATTGTCCTCAGACACATGAGAATGCTCAAGTTTGGACATTAGGCAAGTTCAGCAAAATCTTTGGTAGAAGCTCATAGTAATGATGGTGTGCTCCCCCACCATCAAGTCACCTATTTCTATGTGATTTCGCATTGCATTTGTCAACTTGTTAAGTACATTATGATAACTTAGGTTGCAGGGAGCATACACATTGGAATAATAATTTATTATGACATGAGAATGGTAAAAGATAGACACATTAAGATCTGTTGTCCTCTCAAATTGTGCAAAGTTGTGAATAGTTTAATACCCCTGTAGTTGCATTTAGGCGTCCTCTAGATAGCCTAGGTACTGCACAATACTCGGACTATTAACAAATTATCTCCTTTTTTGGAGAGGAATACATTTCATGCTTTTTCTGACAGATGAGACATTCATGGTTTGTACTCTAGAAATCATGTTCTTTAAAAAGAAAATTTTACTTTTCTTTTCCTATTTTCTTTGGAAATCAAGATCAGAAGACAAAAATGGGCCTTACCTGTTTTAAATGTAAATCTATGTATATATACCTACATTCATCCTTGTATTTGGTACAAGATACTCAAATTACAGATTCTCTTGGTGGTTTATGAGTGATAGAATAGAATCTAGAAGTGACAAAGATACAGTAAGAGAAACCTAACTTGGTAGTATGTATTCCAATATTGGAAAGTGAGGGACACCTTGTTTTAATCTCACCTGTTGTTTGTACAGACCCAATCTAGTAGTAAGATTTGGTGCTTCTGTAGAGAGAGTGTGAGCTACTGAAATTAACCAGTTGAGCAAAACTGAGTAGATGGGTAGTAGAAATTTAGGTCAGTATTGTTTCTTGTATATACCCAAACCATTGAGTCTAAGTATGAATTTCACTTGAATCAGGTTTTCTTAGTAACACCGCTATCAATTTTCTCAATTAATAAATAAACATAAACTCAAATTTCCATATATGTGTAGTTTCATTGAGTACAGTAGGTCTTATTATTAATATAACTTTTTAGTACTTAATAATTTAAACAATAATAGTTTTGTCATATTTAGCTAAAAATAGCTAAATATTTTAGTAAAGTAGTTTTGCCTTAGCTCCTCCCTTTGCTTATATATTAATGTGTGCATATCAAATTGAGATATTGGTTAGTGATAACTCTGAAATAAAGTGTAGAGTCAGTTGAGTTTGAAACAGATGGTTGGTTGTTTGCATGTATCCTAATATTGGTTTTCCTCTAAGAGCAGGTGATGCCAGTTTCTAGATATTTAGGTTTGATCACTGAAAGATTCTTTCTTTTCAGTAATAAGGCAGTAAATTCTGATAGCTAATCTGATATTTTCTCCTGTTGGTATAATCATTCAGTGTTAATGGGAATAATGTGATTTACCACCACAAAAGGTCAAGTAGTGTAGGTTGACATGCGAACAGCCAATTGATATGCCCATGCTAGGCAGTAATGCACTGAAGGTCAAATAGCGTAGTTTGATATGGCAACAGCCAATGGATATTCCCACACCAGGGTGTAATGTACTAAAAGTCAAGTAGTGTAGGTTTATATGAGAACAGCCAATGGATATTCCTATGCCCGGCAGTAGTGCACTGAGGTTCAAATAGTGTAGATTGACATGGCAAAAGCCAATGGATATTCTGATGCTAAGCAGTACTGTACTGTAGGTCAAATAGTATAGGTTGACATGGCAAATAGTGTAGTTTGACATGGCAACAGCCAATGGATATTCCAACACCAGGGTGTAATGTACTAAAAGTCAAGTAGTGTAGGTTTATATGAGAACAGCCAATGGATATTCCCTTGCCCGGCAGTAGTGCACTGAGGTTCAAATAGTGTAGATTGACATGGTAACAGCCAATGGATATTCCTAAGCCAGGCGGTAATTGACTGAAGTTCAAATAGTGTAGGTTGACATGGAAGCAACCAATGGTTATTCCCATGCCCGGCAGTAGTGCACTGAGGTTCAAATAGTGTAGGTTGACGTGGAAGCAACCAATGGTTATTCCTATGCCAGGCAGTAAGCACTGAAGGTCAAATAGTGTAGGCTGACATGGGAACAGCCAATGGATATTCTGATGCTAAGCGGTACTGTACTGTAGGTCAAATAGTATAGGTTGATATGGGAACAGCCAATGGATGGCTAAGCGGTACTGTACTGTAGGTCAAATAGTATAGGTTGATATGGGAACAGCCAATGGATGGCTAAGCAGTACTGTACTGTAGGTCAAATAGTATAGGTTGATATGAGAACAGCCAATGGATATTCTGATGCTAAGCAGTATTGTACTGTAGGTCAAATAGTATAGGTTGACATGGGAACATGAGAACAGTTACACTGTGTTGTGCAGTGCACTTTAGCAGTCAGTTGCATTGACTGATGCTTCAAATGTCACAAGTGTGAAAAAGGCTATGGAAGACGAATACAAAGATATTACTTTAAATATCTTAAGAAAATGTTCATTTTTCACTTTCCTCCTGTGTTTTGATTACTTTTTGAATCACATTTAAAGTACATTAAGATGCATTTTTCAAAAAGAAAGCTGTCCATGAGAAGCAACCCATTGGGGTGAATAATTAACTGTTACCAGAGTCTCCAATATACTGTAACTGTAGTATTTGAAAGATTGTTTGTATATTTCCAGGTTCTCATGGAGATGTTCCATCAAGATGAAGAGGAAGTCTCTGTCTCTTCTCTCATGGAGGAAGAATTTGATGAAAAAATGGCACAAAAAGGAACATTTGATGTCTTAGTTAAAGACCTAATCGCAGAGGAGGTCAAATTTATACGTGACCTCGGTCTGATTATCAAAGTGTTTCGAAAACGCTTCCTAGATGGACCTCGATTATTTAGTGAAAATGTAAGTTGCAATCTCTTCCATGCTTTGATTACTCTATGTGAAGACATCATCACAGGTTCTTAATACTGGCCCAGAAACACAGAAGAGATAAACACTGGGGGATTTCTGGTTTTACTACTTATACACAATGATTACAATACTTAATGATGAATATTTGATCTCCTTTGTTAAACTCTAGTATATACTCAACATAGGTTAATTAGATTCGTTACTGTTACAGTCCTTATATACCAAAGATTTGTGTATTCAATATTGGTTTATATGGTGGGTTTTGTGTTATAGCTCTGGACTAGTTATCAATGATTGAATTATAAATCCTTTCTAAAGAACAGGTGATTGTTTGATACTGATTATCAGCTTATGATTAGCATCTTATGTGTGCTTCTCTTTGTTACGTACAATCTTTGGTAACATCATGGATCTATACCAGTTAACTGTCTCTTATGTTTGCTTCTCTTTGTTTTCAGGATGTACGTACAATCTTTGGTAACATCATGGACCTATACCAGTTAACTGTCTCTTATGTGTGCTTCTTTGTTTTCAGGATGTACATACAATCTTTGGTAAAATCATGGACCTATACCAGTTAACTGTCTCTTATGTGTGTTTCTTTGTTTTCAGGATGTACATACAATCTTTGGTAACATCATGGACCTTTACCAGTTAACTGTCTCTTATGTGTGCTTCTTTGTTTTCAGGATGTACATACAATCTTTGGTAACATCATGGACCTATACCAGTTAACTGTCTCTTATGTGTGCTTCTTTGTTTTCAGGATGTACATACAATCTTTGGTAACACCATGGACCTATACCAGTTAACTGTCTCTTATGTGTGCTTCTTTGTTTTCAGGATGTACATACAATCTTTGGTAACATCATGGACCTTTACCAGTTAACTGTCTCTTATGTGTGCTTCTTTGTTTTCAGGATGTACATACAATCTTTGGTAACATCATGGACCTATACCAGTTAACTGTCTCTTATGTGTGCTTCTTTGTTTTCAGGATGTACATACAATCCTTGGTAACATCATGGACCTATACCAGTTAACTGTCTCTTATGTGTGCTTCTCTTTGTTTTAAGGATGTACGTACAATCTTTGGTAACATCATGGACCTATACCAGTTAACTGTCTCTTATGTGTGCTTCTCTTTGTTTGCAGGATGTACGTACAATCTTTGGTAACATCATGGACCTATACCAGTTAACTGTCTCTTTCCGGGGTCTCCTGGAGGATGCCCTTGAAATGATGGATGAGGACAGTGAGTGTCCTGCAATTGGTGAATGTTTTGAAGATATGGCAGAGGTATTTCTTGCTAGTACCAACTTTTATGAAAGCTGAGTTTGAAAAGTAAATGACAGCTTAACCAAACTAAAATACATTGAAATCAGACTAATACACTCTCCTGGATTTTTATGTTGCTAAATGAACACTGCTTAGCAACAAGTACTGATTCTATTCAACTTTAATCATGTTGTATTTTTTGTGAAGTTCAATGGTCATTTGGGTCAACTGAGGTCAAAGTCTGGAAACTGTGTAAACATGGTGACAAGTTTATTTGCAGTATACTCTAGTGCCCTATATGCATTGACTTTGTCTGGTGACATGTTTATGTCCAGTATACCATAGTGCCCTCTATAAGCAGTGACTTTGTCTGGTGACATGTTTATTTCCAGTATACCATAGAGCCCTCTATAAACATTGACCTGTGACATGTTTATTTCCAGTATACTATAGTGCCCTCTATAAACAGTGACCTGTGACATGTTTATTTCCAGCAGAGCCGTATATAGAGAGAGTTTGGCCAACTGGCGATTTGTGACGTCACACGCAAACCATGGGCATCAAAATAGGTCCAGTTGTCGTTACCAGTTGCGCGAAACACGAAAAACACCACACACAATATATAGCAGCTTTGCACACTTTGCTCGTTGCGAACAAACGAAGCGACTCAGAATGTCAGATTTTGACAGGCATACGAGGAACAAAATGGATATCAGGTAATGAATTAGAGTATGCGTTAGTTAATGACATTTACGTTTATCTTCACACCTGAAATGCATAGAAAACTAGCTGAAAACCTGTCATTACACTTGTTTTATTTTACGCCTCATACTACTAGTCCTACTTTAGTTATACAAACGAAAAGCATACATCACAGTCCTGGCTAGGCTAGATTACAGACGCACAACTATAGCATCAGGCCTACATTAATAGATCTTTCAATTAAATAAAGTAGGCCTACACATAAAATGACAATTTATGCTTCACTGATCTTTTCAGGTTTGCCAAAAAGTAGTTGTACCAGAGGTCATTGTATTAAACTCCAGAAGTTACATAGTAGGATTAATATTCGGCATAACTTTTTCTCTAAAGTCTAATACAACTTATACAAGGGTTGTGAATAGATGGAATGGTTTGCCTGAGAAGGTTGAATTGCAAGTAGTGTGAATGGGTTTAAGAATACTTTGGATGAGTACATTAAGCATTGTAATTGGGTATGACATTTGATGTCCTCGGTTTTATTCCTCTCATATAGCCTTAGGGTCCTTAATGCGGACTTGAATGTCTCTCCTGGTCTTTTTTTCTACTAAACTAAACTATATACTTGAGTGTAGGAGTTAGCAATAGTTGGGAGTCTGTGGGCAAACCTAAGACTGATATTGTGGTGTTAATTTCTCAGGAATGTAGTACTAGGCTATAGTAGGTGCAACAGATTGAATGGGTCTGTCGAGAAAAAAAAAACCTGCAACAACTGAATACTGGTGTATGTTGTAGCTTATGAATTTTCCATTAACATATATACTATACGGTCATGTCCTTAATAAGGTTTCATGGATCACACTGACATAGTGTGCCTACTTGTCAGTGTTGTCAACTGAGCACAGGGCTGATGACATCATTCAGTTTGTTATTATGCAGACAGCAAATGGCCATAATGATAATTATTAATTGTTACTTATTCTTCATACTGCCCTTACTGGCCTTACCTGAACAGTGATGTATAAATATGCAAGAAGTCGTTAAGCTTTTCATTTAAGAATCGTTTCAGCCTGTCCTATTTCAAACATATGATTGGCAGGTTTCCACGTTACATAGCTTATCAAAATGGAGCTGTTCTGTAAAGCAAGAAAATCACACATATGCATGCATACAAACACACTCATATATAACAATTTCTGAATATCTTTTCAGCTGCCCAAAGGTACTGGAATGCAAGCTCTGTTGGGTGAATTAAAAAACCCTCATTGTACTCTTTTATCATGGTCAGCGTAGCTGGAACCAGCAATGATGGTGGTGTGGATTTGACAGTACCTAGACAAGAATTCAATAGCTGCTTTGTGTTGAAGTGGGTTCAACTTGCTCAAGGCCATGACAGGATGACGACTAGACATTAGGATGAATTATCTGTTGCAGAGCTCTATAAACCAGGAAGTTGTTAAAACATCCATTGGGTGACCCTCACAGTCTACCAGGCACTGCATCGCAGAAGCAAAATGAAGTGTGTGTGATACCTTCATCTTATGAGAGTGGAATGGTATCAGTGTGGCCTCTGTCAATTTGGCTTCAAGTCTTTGTTTTCTTGAAAGCTGAGAAGATTTTTCAGTGGTTTCACACTGACCTCTGTACTTGACAATTCATGTGTATTTGCCAGCTCAGGAGGAAGCCAGATTTTAATTACATTAACCAATGCTGACTTTTTTTTGGACATGTGGTACATCTGCAAGGAGGTGAAGGAAGCATTTTGAGTTGCATGGATGTGGAATCTTGTTGATAGTCTGGCAGTCTTATCCACAGATTATCCCAAAGCTTCTCCACATTGCCACATTCAGAACTTATTACATTGATAAACTTGAAAATTGCAGGAATCTAACGAAGCACCCATCAAGGGAATTTGTTTGTATAATTATTGAAAGCTGTGACCTTCTGATGTGACAGACTAATGTGAAATAAAGGGCAGTAGATTACCTTGTAAATGAACCTTGTTATTGTTTGATTGTATCTAATGTTTGCAAAATTTTAAGTTGCATGCTACCAATTGAAACATAATTCTTTCTCTATTAATGGGATATAAATACTTCTCCTTAAAGGGTGTGGAGACTCCCGCACAAAGAAACGTCTCATGCCGGTTATCTGACCTAGTTTCGAATGCGGTGTAATAGAAGTGTTAGACACCACCATTGATCCCAGAAAATACACATACAGCTTGCTACCATCTGTAAATAGACATTAGTGTACAGTCAATACAAACATCACAGTCAATACCCACAACACAGTGCACATAGCAGCGTGGACATCTCAGGTCTAGATAAAAGATAACAAGGTATCAGGTTTCATTACTGTCTGCATTTTGTAGCGACAAAAGTAAACTTTTTCAGAGCGCGGCATGCGGTTTAGGGCAAGTCTTCAATACCTTTAAATATACTGCATCGGTTGTTGTCACTTGATCATTTGCTTGTGTGTGAGCTAAACAGCTTAAATAATATGTAAAAAAATAATACAAACTTTCAAATTGCCAGATATTTACTTGCTCAAAATCATTATCCAATCATGATTTGTTGCTATCCTTGAGTCCATTATTCAGATGATTAGGCAGATTCCCTTCAACTCTCCATGATGAAGGTAAAACCTTATATCTTAACCAACTGCCATTGAGTGTCCATTTGAAAGTTTCAAACACACAAGTGCATTGATTAAAACAAAGACTTTATTGCTGTGGTTGCAGGAACTGGATTTCAGTCTAGTAGTCAATCACCAGGTTTGTCATTATCACAGTCTGCTAACTGTGGCTTTTTATGTTAGAAGTTTTTCTTCAGAGCACATGTCACCTTTGATTTGTAAAAAAAGTCCTGAAATTCAGGGAGTTAAAATTTACTGTCTAAAGATAATTTAAAAAGATTTTTTTTAACTTCAATCATCAATGTGGGTGTCAATTAAGGGAATAAGGAGGTACTGATGCAACTTTGATAAATGATAGTTGACTGCATCCAAATTAAACCAAGGCCTAGGCTATACTTTTGAAGAAGGAAAAATTAGGCTGAATTCATGTTAGCCTAAAAAGGCTAGGCCAATGCTGACAATTAACACAAACCAAGATCATTTAACCATTTGGGCACTTGTTTATGGCATACTAAAAAGGGTCTATATAATTAGGCCTGTATGTGTACACAGCCCACAAGTTGCCAATGAGTATAGACCTAGCCTAACTAGTTTAGGCCTAGGCTACTTTGTTTTCCTTAGACCTAGTTTAATTGGGCCTTATACTGTGCCATATTATGTAATGTGCTATAACAGTTGTAGTAATAGAAGGAATGGTCCAGGTCTAACTAAGCCCAGGCTTAACTTATGCTTCGGGCTTAACTAAGGATTAGGGCTTTACGGGATGCCTAGAAGCTAGCCCACCCTTTTACATTAAACTAAAAGTGACACTTTTTTAGGCTAGGCATAGCCTAGGCATACAATAACTAGGAATTAGGATAACTATATGTGCGACTGAAACTGCCATGCCTATGATTAGGAGAGCTGGCATAATGAAATCGAATTTGTGGATCATAAAACGAGAGAGAATAGCCATGCATGTAATTACAGAAACCAGTCTGAACGTAAAATTCTCGCATTGCTTGTACATTACTCGTATTACACTAGGGCCTATGGCTAGTATGGGCCTAGGCTACACAGACTTTTTTTCATTAGATCTCCATCTTGTTCTTTCTACTTCCAAAAAATTCCTCTTCTTTTATGGTCAGTCGGATAATCAAACAACAATATCCATGTTCTGACCGATTGCAGCATCCCCAGCACCATTTCTTTCATAATTTCGTACTTTTTTCGTTTACACAAACGATAGTCTATACACTGTGAGTATGCGTGTCGTCTGCTATAAAGTTTTCAAGTGGACCTATTTTACCACCCTGTGTGGGCGTTTTCCCTCTCGACCAATCCAAATCGGTTACATGGTTGGCCAAACTCTCTCTATATACGGCTCTGATTTCCAGTATACTATAGTGCCCTCTATAAACATTGACCTGTGACATGTTTATTTCCAGTATACTATAGTGCCCTCTATAAACATTGACCTGTGACATGTTTATTTCCAGTATACTATAGTGCCCTCTATAAACATTGACCTGTGACATGTTTATTTCCAGTATACTATAGTGCCCTCTATAAACATTGACCTGTGACATGTTTATTTCCAGTATACTATAGAGCCCTCTATAAACATTGACCTGTGACATGTTTATTTGCAGTATACTATAGTGCCCTCTATAAACATTGACCTGTGACATGTTTATTTCCAGTATACTATAGTGCCCTCTATAAACATTGACCTGTGACATGTTTATTTCCAGTATACTATAGTGCCCTCTATAAACATTGACCTGTGACATGTTTATTTCCAGTATACTATAGTGCCCTCTATAAACATTGACCTGTGACATGTTTATTTCCAGTATACTATAGTTCCCTCTATAAACATTGACCTGTGACATGTTTATTTCCAGTATACTATAGTGCCCTCTATAAACATTGACCTGTGACATGTTTATTTCCAGTATACTATAGTGCCCTCTATAAACAGTGACCTGTGACATGTTTATTTCCAGTATACTATAGTGCCCTCTATAAACATTGACCTGTGACATGTTTATTTCCAGTATACTATAGTGCCCTCTATAAACATTGACTTGTGACATGTTTATTTCCAGTATACTATAGTGCCCTCTATAAACATTGACCTGTGACATGTTTATTTCCAGTATACCATAGAGCCCTCTATAAACAGTGACCTGTGACATGTTTATTTCCAGTATACTATAGTGCCCTCTATAAACAATGATAGTATCTGGTGGCCCTCATGTTTATTCCTGAAGTACAACTAGCTGTTTTGTCTGTAGGTACAGCAGGGGATTTCTATGTATTCACACTAAGTAGGCTTTCCCAAGTGAAAACGGGCATCTGTCCTGTGACAGTTTACAATAAAATATTTTGCAAATGCCATTGATTTATTCTTTTGCTACAGGCTGTAGGGGCATGTCAGTTGTACTATTATTTGTGAACTTAAAGTAAGCATAAGCGAATGTTCAGCCTACTTAGTTGTGTTTGGGAAGTTGTACAAAGCATATGATGTAGGAGAAAAGTGTGATGCATCAAATCATGGACTTCTGTAACTATCATATTCTATTGTTAAAGCAAATTGGCCATAGTGCAAAGGGCCAAGACAAGTGTGGTGTAGTCACAGGTTAAGGAATTCAGGATAGGGTTATGTTTTGTTATGGGAAAAGGGCCAAGAAAGAGTGGTAGTTAATGAAATTGCCCAGCAAAGGGTGGGAGTTAGAATAGACTACAATCAGTTGAAGAGATAACATTAATGCAGCATATTATTTGGTGTTTCCTTCATATTTTGTTTATCTTTTACTAGGCTGATGAACTAGAGGTCTACGTAACATATGCATCACATGTACTTAAGCAGGATTGGAGAGCAAACCTTGGACGACTGCTTACCAGGCCAGATGTTGTGGATTATTTCAAGGTATTAACATACCATTACAAACTTCTTGTAACAGGGTTGCACTGAGTAGTTGTATGAACAAGAAATATTTAACTGCAGACCTGCAGCTGCAATTAGTAGATATAGTATCATCAACCTACTCTAGAATGAGATAGCTTTGGAAGTAATTATTAGCAAGAAGCAATACAGCAATGATAGCCATAATGCTGTTTGAGACTAGAACCATTACAGCGATGATAAACATATTGCTGTTTGAGACTAGAAGCATTACAGCATTGATAACCATATTGCTGTTTGAGACTAGAACCATTACAGCGATGAAAATGAGTATTGAATATTGTTATCATTGCTGTAATGCTTCTAGTCTCAAGCAGCAATATGGTTATCATTGTTGTAATGCTTCTAGTCTCAAACAGCAATTGGTTTCTAGTCTCAAACAGCAATATGGTTATCATTGCTGTAATGCTTCTAGTTTCAAGCAGCAATATGGTTATCATTGCTGTAATGCTTCTAGTCTCAAACAGCATTATGGTTATCATTGCTGTAATGCTTCTAGTCTCAAACAGCAATATGGTTATCTTTGCTAAAATGCTTCTAGTCCTACTCATGTAGGTCATGTGTCTTGATTTATAGTCACAACTGGTCGTAGTTAAATATGGCCCTGTGGTACATTAATTTTAGTATTTGAATGCAGAAGAGATGTTTTTCATGCTTTAAGTCACTCCTCAAGTTTCCTTGTGCTGCCATATTGTAGTTCCAGGACATAGCTTACCTTGGACACAGAGAGGAGAAGGAGATGTTTGTTTGTATATATGTATGATGTTCTTACTGTTTCATTTCATCTTGCAGCAATCTAATGACAATTTCCTTGATGCTGTAACTTATGTGATGCCAAGGCTGCTACTGGAACCAATATATCACTGCGTACATTACTTTGAATCTCTCAAGGTGAGCCTCAAAGAACATTGCATTGCATTGTCATTGTAAGCATTAAGTTCTAATTCATTTCTGTGTTACACCTTCATTACTTTTCTAATTGACTCACAGGTTAACATAGCAACATTCAAAAACATGCAGATTTATATCATTGGACATAAGGCTGCATTGCAATCTACATGAAAGTTTGATTGCATGTGAGCATTGCAAATACCACTGTGATTGTAATTTGTGTTTTGACAAATGTTCTGTTTCTGATATTCTTGTACTTGACATAGGAATCTGAGGGCTTTGAAATATATCAATTGTATTAGTGAAGTGCTGATAGCATGACACATCAAACATGTCACATCGAACATTACATCCAACATAAATAAATCTGTTGTTATTGTAGTAGACTTAAAATGCAAAACAGTGAAAATGTTACAACTCCATAAAATGAAACTAAACAGTTATCATTTTAGGTAGGCAACTTTTTTGACTGGTGTGGTTTTTCAGTCTTTAAGTAATGTACAGAACTGGTTAAAACTGGTTTCCAAAACGTTTTAGTAACAAAACCGGTTCGCTGTGCAACCTTACTCTGTCCCTCAAAAGGACGCTGTTAGTAGCAAACAATAGTATGTGATTACTATAGCAGCAAGAATCTGAACTTTTAGTATCATATAGCACATCTTCTTTGGTCCCTTTTCTGTGTTTCTCCCTGGACCTCTCAAGTGTACCCATTTTTCTTAGCTCACATACATTACTGTGTGTTAGGTTATGGAGTCCAAGATTTCAAGTTTGTTGTTATTGACTTGTTATTCCACTGTATGTCCCATTCAGTCCGTACTGGGTATGGTGATGTAACTTACTTTTCTTTTCAACAATAATGCTTCATTAATATTCACGAGTGGACGGGGCTTTATGGGAAATTGTCAAAAACAGCTTGTAAATATTTCAACAAACACAAGTTGAATCAATGTCACACTTGGTATAGGTAGACGATGAGTAGATGTGCCCTATTGCCTTTGGTTCCTATCTCATGAATTTTAATGATTGTTCAAGGACTACCATAAAATTCTTAAAATGTCAATATCTATGCAACTGTATGTCCAAGTTAGTTTATTCTTGGTATGGTGATGTAACTACATACACATCATCTTTGCAACAAGTTTTTACCTCATTAATGTTCGTGATGGGAGGGGCTTTATGGGAAATTGTCTAAAACAGCTTGTAAACATGATATTTCAACAACCACATGTTGATACAATGTCATACTTAGTAGGTAGATGCCCTGTGATCATTGTTTTTGGTTCCCATACCATGAATATTAATGGAGCGTAACGCTGTATGTGCGTACTGCACGAAAACGGGTCACACGAAGTTAGGGAACACACTACACAGTAATACTTCTAGGAATGCACTGTCCAGCTGAACACTCAGTTGTTTCTGGTAGTATCTGGGCGAATTAAAAAACTACTGGCACCAATGCTTAGGTGCCAAATAGGTTCTTTCATTGAGACACATATGTCCAAATGATAAATCTGATGTGAGCTACTGCACCTTTTGGTGCTCAAGTATTAATTAACCTGTAACTAAAAGTGCATATATGTTTCATGCGATACTTTACTGCCTACATTGGGAGCCCAGAAAAGATAACTTGGAAAATAGACAGAACCTGTAATAACACTTCTCCTGGAAAGGCACATGGGAAGAGTGAAACTAATGCAAACTGAACTTGAAACTGCTTGGTTGTTAGCATGGAAATTACAGTAAGTGGTAAGAAGTTGCCAGCTTTTACAGTCAAACTGTCAAAAAATTCCATAACATGAAAATATGGAATCATTCGTGTGCTCAATAATATAGCAACCATTGATACAATAGAGTATATGTTTGTAGGTGCATGTACTCTTGTGGCAACACCAGTTCCGATAAATTGTTTGAAATTGCAAGTTAGTAATCTGAAATGCTCACAATCCTAACAAAGATATTTGCCTATTGCTCAACATGATGAATATGTCATGAAGTTTATAAACTTTAACATAATATTTTTTGGATTAAATAGTTTTATTGTTTTGCATCTTTACCGTAGGCTCTCCTTAAAGCTGCACCAAATAAGGAAGAACAAGAAAGTATACGACAGGTAAGGATTTTCCTGCAATGGGGTTGTGGAGGATGAAGTGAGTCAAGGGAGAGTTGAGGCAAATCTCATTGTTTGGAAGGTTATGACTATGATTTGTATAATACTATAACTAGTGATAGTATATCTCTGTTTCTTCAAGCCAACTATCTGTGACATTATCTTGTAAACCTGCATCAATGCTGTAGCTGTGATGAGGGGGGAGGGAAGGGTTCAACCAGTATGGGTAGTCTGTGGCTGGTTGTATTAGGGTGTCATCTGGCTGTTGATATATGTTTAATCGTGTCAAGCAAACCAGTATGGGTCGTCTGTGGCTGGTTGTATAAGGGTGTCATCTTGCTGTTGATATATGTTTAATCCTGTCAAGCAAACCAGTATGGGTCGTCTGTGGCTGGTTGTATAAGGGTGTCATCTTGCTGTTGATATATGTTTAATCCTGTCAAGCAAACCAGTATGGGTAGTCTGTGGCTGGTTGTATTAGGGTGTCATCTGGCTGTTGATATATGTTTAATCGTGTCAAGCAAACCAGTATGGGTCGTCTGTGGCTGGTTGTATAAGGGTGTCATCTTGCTGTTGATATATGTTTAATCCTGTCAAGCAAACCAGTATGGGTAGTCTGTGGCTGGTTGTATTAGGGACCTTTCTCTTATTCACTGTTATTGTTGCTATCTGTTTGTTAGGCTTCCACAGCCCTGAAGACGGTTGAAGCTGACTTGGAAAGAGTGTGTAATGGTGTGCTACCAAAGAGAAGACCAGGGTGAGTAGAACACCTTCTTTGCAATGTTCTATTTCAAGTGTTTTCTTCAATGTCTCCTGCCCCTAAGCAAACTCTTAGCATTAAATAGGTATATGGGATAATGAAACATGTACCTGGTAAATATATAACTATGGTTTGAAGTTCATCCATGATAGAGTTTCTTTTCTCCTCACGGGGAGCACTTTACACTCTTTACACTGTAGGATAAAGAAGCATATATATACATGAGGTAGTCTTTTTTCTCACATTTGGTCATTTTGTTGTAATGTCAAGTACAATGGAGTAGTGGATACTTATCTCCCAAATCTTTGACAATTGTACCATGACACATAAGTTAAGTAACACAAATAGTTGCATACACTAACGCTTCAAGTTTGTTATTTCTACATTATTAAATAATGCTCGGATTGTTTCAAATTATTTCTTGAAGTATTGAATATTATTATCTCCAATAAAGATGTGACTTTAAATAAATAATTTCCTCATCTGGAAAGAATTTGTCTTTATTTACTCCAGGGATACATCGCTCAGGTTTAATCGGAGGTCTCGCCAGTCTTGTATCGGCAAGATGAATGAAATTCAGAGCAACATAGAGGGCTGGGAAGGAAAGGATATAAGCCAAGTATGCAATGAGTTTATCATGGAGGGAAACCTCGGCAAAATATACACAACCAGAAAGGTCAGTGAAATTTAGCCCTAACTCATATCACATGGCTTTGAAAGTCACAACAAAAATATTCTCCAAAGAGAAAGTGTGTCTTATTGTTTGTATTTTGTGTGGGATTAATAGCAAAGTATGATACCTGTTGCATTACTGAAATCAGTCATTAGTTGATGCAAAGCAGAGTTTTCCTTTGAATGAATATGCCCAGTAAAGTAAAACTGAAAGGAAACAGATATTTTTGCAGTCTTAACATTACGTAATTGTTTTTCAACTATAAAAAGGATACTGAAGTATGAAAATAATGTAGATAGTGCTATAAACAACTTAAAAGAGGCTGATGATAGCATTGTTTTGAAATTGATGTCAAAAGTGTTAATATAGCCAAATGAACAGACTAGCCAAACTTGATGTTTTGATATTATTCGGCCCTGTTTGAAACTGAAGTTTGCCAGTGCTGAATCGGTTTGCTACTTGGGATTAGATTGACCCTTTCTTGAAGCTCTTGTGCTGCTTTAGAGTGATTTGTGCCTTATTTGAAATTGGGTTGTCCCAAGAATGGAGATGTGTGCTCAGTGGGAGTGATTTCTGCCAATGCTGGTTCTATTTCCTGCTTGTATGTCCCAATGAATGGTGGAGGTGTGTGCTCAGTGGGAGTGATTTCTCCCAATGCTGGTTCTATTTCCTGCTTGAATGTCCCAATGAATGGTGGAGGTATGTGCTCAGTGGGAGTGATTTCTCCCAATGCTGGTTCTATTTCCTGATTGTATGTCCCAATGAATGATGGAGGTGTGTGCTCAGTGGGAGTGATTTCTCCCAATGCTGGTTCTATTTCCTGCTTGAATGTCCCAATGAATGGTGGAGGTGTGTGCTCAGTGGGAGTGATTTCTGCCAATGCTGGTTCTATTTCCTGCTTGTATGTCCCAATGAATGATGGAGGTGTGTGCTCAGTGGGAGTGATTTCTCCCAATGCTGGTTCTATTTCCTGCTTGAATGTCCCAATGAATGGTGGAGGTATGTGCTCAGTGGGAGTGATTTCTCCCAATGCTGGTTCTATTTCCTGATTGTATGTCCCAATGAATGATGGAGGTGTGTGCTCAGTGGGAGTGATTTCTCCCAATGCTGGTTCTATTTCCTGCTTGAATGTCCCAATGAATGGTGGAGGTGTGTGCTCAGTGGGAGTGATTTCTCCCAATGCTGGTTCTATTTCCTGATTGTATGTCCCAATGAATGGTGGAGGTGTGTGCTCAGTGGGAGTGATTTCTGCCAATGCTGGTTCTATTTCCTGCTTGTATGTCCCAATGAATGGTGGAGGTGTGTGCTCAGTGGGAGTGATTTCTGCCAATGCTGGTTCTATTTCCTGCTTTTATGTCCCAATGAATGATGGAGGTGTGTGCTCAGTGGGAGTGATTTCTGCCAATGCTGGTTCTATTTCCTGCTTGTATGTCCCAATGAATGATGGAGGTGTGTGCTCAGTGGGAGTGATTTCTCCCAATGCTGGTTCTATTTCCTGCTTGAATGTCCCAATGAATGGTGGAGGTGTGTGCTCAGTGGGAGTGATTTCTGCCAATGCTGGTTCTATTTCCTGCTTGTATGTCCCAATGAATGATGGAGGTGTGTGCTCAGTGGGAGTGATTTCTGCCAATGCTGGTTCTATTTCCTGCTTGTATGTCCCAATGAATGATGGAGGTGTGTGCTCAGTGGGAGTGATTTCTCCCTATGATGGTTCTATTTCCTGATTGTATGTCCCAATGAATGGTGGAGGTGTGTGCTCAGTGGGAGTGATTTCTCCAAATGCTGGTTCTATTTCCTGCTTGTATGTCACAATGAATGATGGAGGTGTGTGCTCAGTGGGAGTGATTTCTCCCAATGCTGGTTCTATTTCCTGCTTGAATGTACCAATGAATGATGGAGGTGTGTGCTCAGTGGGAGTGATTTCTCCCAATGCTGGTTCTATTTACTGCTTGAATGTCCCAATCCAATGAATGATGGAGGTGTGTGCTCAGTGGGAGTGATTTCTGCCAATGCTGGTTCTATTTCCTGCTTGTATGTCCCAATGAATGATGGAGGTGTGTGCTCAGTGGGAGTGATTTGTCCCAATGCTGGTTCTATTTCCTGCTTGTATGTCCCAATGAATGATGGAGGTGTGTGCTCAGTGGGAGTGATTTGTCCCAATGCTGGTTCTGTTTACTGCTTGAATGTCCCAATGATGGAGGTGTGTGCTCAGTGGGAGTGATTTCTCCTAATGCAGGTTCTATTTACTGCTGGAATGTCCCAATGATGGAGGTGTGTGCTCAGTGGGAGTGATTTCTCCCAATGCTGGTTCTATTTCCTGCTTGAATGTCCCAATGATGGAGGAGTGTGCTCAGTTGGGGTGATTTCTCCTAATGCAGGTTCTATTTACTACTGGAATGTCCCAATGATGGAGGTGTGTGCTCAGTGGGAGTGATTTCTCCCAATGCTGGTTCTATTTCCTGCTTGAATGTGGCGTGCCCTATTGTTTAATGTATAACCTGCTGAGTTGTCCCAATGTTGCATTGATGTGTGACAATATAGTGGGTTGTCCTTATGGTGGAACTGTGTCCTGCTTGATAGCTGTCCCAATTGGTAGTGGGTTGTCACAATGCTGGTTTTGTCATGCTTGAGAGAGACTTGCCCCATTGTTGAAGGTGTGTCCTGCTAGTCCATCTGGGAAAGATGCTGCTCATGTAAGCTGCTCAGGTATGGATGATTCCATTGAGGTGTGAACTATCACAGTCATAATGGTAATAATGTACTTATTGATTTGATTGAGGTTGTCATCATTGAATGCAGTCTCTTCCTGTGGGTAGCCTGTGCCAAAGTGGTAACCTAGTTCCATGTTTGGCCTGAAACTCCAAATAAAAGCTCAGTGATGTATGGAAAGGAGAACTGTGTTCAGTGACCAGGTAAAGTTATGTTCCTGTATAATGTCTAAGTTATAAAGGGAGGCATAATTACAATATAAGGTTACATAATATAAAAGTTTACTTAACATAGGCAACTACGGAGAGACACATCTTCCTGTTTGATGCTATGCTGGTATGCTGCAAACTGAACACCAGAAGATCTGTAACAGGGTCATCTCCAGAATACAGGTTGAAAGAAAAGTACTATCTCAGAAGGATATCCCTGGATGACAAAGAAAATATAGAAGGTAAGTCGTCTAAAATGAGCCTGTTAGAAATAGTAGGACCTCAGAGTGGTACTTATTACCAGCTAATCACTATTGTTATACAAGCAGATCCAGGGTTTTTCGAAAGTGGGGGCAGAAGTTGCTCATATAGACCAATTGCGATTGCGATTGCTATCTAAGCGAAGCGCCACCGTTGGTTGGCGTGTAGCGTAGCAGGAAAATGTTTTCCAACAATGGCTCCCAGATAGCCGGAAGTGGCATTCTTTTTTGGGAGATCTCATATGTTAGAAATAAGAAAAAAATTTGAAAAATTATATTCAGTAAAATCACTTTGTAGGGAAAGCATAGGACTTAACTATATAGTTGATGTTTTACAGAAGTAATTGGAGGTAATCATATTTTGATAAGTATTCACGTGACGTGGGGGCACCAAATGAGCTGAATGGGTGGGCCCAATAGGGGACTGGGGCCACGGCTCTCTCCTTAGTATGTTAAGAAGGCCCTGATATGTGGTTGATGAAGTAAACAATTGACAATACCAAGAAGGCATGTGCCGAAGGCACCAGCTATCTAGGCGGTCCAGGGTAATGCCGCAGAAAACTTGGTACTTTTAGACATATGGTACAATGTGATGCATTTATAACACCTATACAAAGATAGGATCAACTGAGGCATTGGAAATTCTTCTCATGCACAATGTGTTATGAGTTTTGTCCAAATATTGTGATTGTGATATATGTAGATTGCAAAACTATAACAAAACTGAAGCATTGACTGTAAGCAAAAATCACATGAATTTTCATAACTGTATGTGGTAGGTAGCAATTACTGGATAAATGTATGCATTTGTACAGCGGGAGAATCTGGCCATGACAGCCTACTGGGTGCTAAAATGTTTAGGTTTTTGTGTTGAATGTGAGCTAATGTCAGTGTTATATAACTACTTAATATCAAGGAAATAACCTCACCAACTGAATGGCAGTAAGTACCAGCTGTATAACTACAGTTACATTACTTCCAGTAGTAATAGTGGCACCACTGAAAGAAGTTACTACCAGCTGAATGACTATTGTTATATGACTGCCAGAAGTAATAGTGGGACTACTGAAAGAAGCTACTACCAGCTGAATGACTATTGCTATATGACTGCCAGTATTTAGTGAGAGCACTGAATGAAGTTACTACCACCTGAATGACTACAGTTACATTACTTCCAGTAGTAATAGTGGGACTACTGAAAGAAGTTACTACCAGCTGAATGACTATTGTGATATGACTGCCAGTATTTAGTGGGAGCACTGAATGAAGTTACTACCAGCTGAATGACTATTGTTATATAACTGCCAGTAGTAAAAGTGGAACCACTGAATGAAGTTACTCCCAGCTGAATGACTATTGTTATGACTGCCAGTAGTAATAGTGGGACCACTGAATGAAGTTACTACCAGCTGAATGACTATTGTTATATGACTGCCAGTAGTAATAGTGAGACCACTGAATGAAGTAACTTCCAGCTGAATGACTATTGTTATATGTCTGCCAGTAGTAATAGTGGGACCACTGAATGAAGTTACTACCAGCTGAATGACTATTGCTATATGACTGCCAGTAGTAATAGAGGGACCACTGAATGAAGTTACTACCAGCTGAATGACTTTTGTTATATATGACTGCCAGTAGTAATAGTGGGACCACTGAATGAAGTTACTACCAGCTGAATGACTATTGTTATATGACTGCCAGTAGTAATAGTGAGACCACTGAATGAAGTAACTTCCAGCTGAATGACTATTGTTATATGTCTGCCAGTAGTAATAGTGGGACCACTGAATGAAGTTACTACCAGCTGAATGACTATTGCTATATGACTGCCAGTAGTAATAGAGGGACCACTGAATGAAGTTACTACCAGCTGAATGACTATTGTTATATGACTGCCAGTAGTAATAGTGGGACCACTGAATGAAGTTACTACCAGCAATGGAAGTTCTGTGAATTGTGCATTTGTGAATGTAAGTTTACAAAAAAAAAGTTTTATGAAGTAAACAATAAGGCAGATGGACTTCAAAGTTAGTGGTTGCATACCTGGACTTGGGATGTAGTGCCTCTCTGACTTACGATGTAATTGAGTCAAAGGTGAGATGACAAAACCAAGTTTGTAACTAAAAAACTATCCCACTTCTGCTGCATTTCAAAATTAAATGTTTGAATGCAAATTTGTTTTTGTTATCTAACTAATATGGGTAGTTAAAATGCACTTTTGAAATCACATTGATTTATTCTGCATTGGTTTAATTTCAGATTTGCATCATGCTTTTGAGATCACAGTGAGAGGTCCACAGCCTCAGCCTATTGTTTTCTTTGCAAAGAGCTCAGAAGAGAAAACTAACTGGATGGAATCCTTATCAACTTTATTGTACAGAAGGTAAATGTACTTCCACTATGCTGGTAGTACCTAATGTGTGAAACTTCTTGCACTGGCTTTAGTAAACTACCAACCTGTTATGAGATGCTGCTATGCAAACATCACAAATGTTACACTAAGTACCATGTTGTGTTGGCACTGTGTTGCAGTGCAACAGTACACACATGAAAATTATGTTGTGATTATATTGTGTTGAAGTATACTCACAATAAACACGCAAGTGTGTTGTCATAGTTATAGTTTGCTGAAAGGCAACATACACGAAATACCATGTTGTGTTGGTATTGTGTTTCAATGCAAGATTCTTTAAATACCAGGTTGTGGTGGTATTATGGTGCAGTGCAAGATACATGAAATACCATGTTGTGATGGTGTTATGTTGCAATGCAACGCATGAAATACCATGTTGTGGTGGTACTGTGTTGCAATGCAAGCTACATGAAATACCATGTTTTGGTGGTATCCGGTGCAATGCAAGATACATGAAATACCATGTGGTGGTACTGTGTTGCAATGCAAATTACATGAAAAACCACTTTGTGGTGGTACTGTGTTGCAATGCAAGATACATGAAATACGATGTTCAGGTGGTATGCCGTGCAATGGAAGATACACGAAATACCATGCTTTGGTGGTACTGCGGTGCAATGCAAGATACATGAAATACCATATTGCGAAGGTATTGAGGTGCAGTGCAAACAACATGAAGCAAAATATATCTGGTACAGCATACATAAGAGAATATTACACAATTGTTTATTGTACCCAGAAGTTTTGTACTTTGACTATTTTATGATTTTAACCCAAAATTACAAATTACACATTGTATGCTTTTCACTAAATTATTTATTGGTTGGGGTGACTATCCCTGCACTGATTTGGTGGGAGCCTAATGAAATGTGAGATTCATTGTAAGATTACAAACATTGGATATATTTTGAAGAACAACAAGTGATATTTACATTTATCAAAAGAGAAAGAGTCAGCAAGAATTGTCCCAATTCCATAAACAGAGGCCTCGTCTGATACATACAGTCATCCTGACTGGCTAAAATCTCCTGACTTGAGTTCAACATAGACCCCCTGCAGTACTCCCCATTGATGCAATTAGCAAGTTGAACAAGAAGTTAGCAGCACTGATTTTCTTCACAAACATCTTACAATTCAAACCTGATTAAAGGGATCTATCTGGGTGCCTTGCTAAATTTCACTGATATATCAACAACCCTTGATAAAATCATTTGCCTAGAAAATTTTGGAAATTTCATCTGATGTGATTTGAAATAAAACCCCGGTGACAGATGTTAGCTCTACTAATTATTGGGTCATGTCCTGTATTTGCATGTAAAATATGCTAATGACAAGGAAGTATTAAAGAAAAATGTCTGTAGTTGTAGGCTTGAAGTGATAGCACAGTTGAAGCTGTGTGCATAGAGCATGAACTGTTTCAGTTTTTATTTGGATTCAGTGATGGACAAGACAAGTTGTGTCATATCTTCATCTTCCTTCAATCTGCAGCACGCTAGAAAGAATGTTAGATACAATTCTCAAAGATGAAGAAGCCAGCCAACCACTCAGGTTACCCAGTGCTCAAGACTATAGGTGAGCAAATCTCCTTTACATTATTAGATGCATACTGTAGCTTTTATTCATACTCTGTATATTACATGTATCAGTATTGATAGCAAAGAAACAAATAGCAGTGAGAGCAATGGCACACCAGTATGGATTGCAGCAATTGTATAGCAACAATTGCAAGAAAAATTATAAACTTACAAATGAAGGTTCTGATAGTTCCAAAGGGAATAGATGGATGCTGAAAGTTACAGGTGCTGATAGGTACAAGTGGAATGGATGCTGAATAGATAGAGAGGAAGAAATGCTGAATAGTTACTACAAGTGGAAGGTAACTAGCAAACAGATAGAAGGGAAAGAACAAAAGGATAACATTTCTGGTGGATAGATTGTGGATAGATTTCTCATATAACTGTGGAGAATCTTGATATGTGGTTATTGGGTAAATCAGGTAAAGGTTGGTACATATATTATAGATAGTCATCGAATATATAAATAGGTAGTATATAGAATATTACAAGTAAAGTGCGGCTGAATTTCATTTCATCTTTTTACCACTTCAAAATCAGAAGCTTTGGTTTAATAGAATGAGGCTAAATATTTGTCAATGTCAGCTTTATACATAAAAAAGACAGAATATGAGATTGTGACATGTCCATTAGACTGATGCAATTATAGTGTGACATGTTTATTGGACTGTGACAATGTCAGTTTGCCATGGTCATTAGACTGATGATATGAGACTTTGACATGATCATTAGATTTTGAAAATATGAGAGTGAGATATTCATTAGATTTTGAAAATATGAGAGTGAGATGTTCATTAGACTTTGGCAACCTGAGTCTGTGAGATGTTCATTAGACTTTGGCAACCTGAGTCTATGAGATGTTCATTAGACTGTGACAATCTGAGTCTGTGAGATGTTCATTAGACTTTGACAATCTGAGTATGTGAGATGTTCATTAGACTGTGACAATCTGAGTCTATGAGATGCTCATTAGACTGTGAAAATCTGAGTCTGTGAGATGTTCATTAGACTGTGACAATCTGAGTCTGTGAAGTGTTCATTAGACTGTGACAATCTGAGTCTATGAGATGTTCTTTAGACTGTGACAATCTGAGTCTGTGAGATGTTCATTAGACTGTGACAATCTGAGTCTATGAGATGCTCATTAGACTGTGAGAATCTGAGTCTGTGAGATGTTCATGAGACTGTGACAATCTGAGTCTGTGAAGTGTTCATTAGACTGTGACAATCTGAGTCTATGAGATGTTCTTTAGACTGTGACAATCTGAGTCTGTGAGATGTTCATTAGACTGTGACAATCTGAGACTGTGAGATGTTCATTAGACTGACAATCTGAGTCTATGAGATGTTCATTAGACTGTGACAATCTGAGTCTGTGATGTTCATTAGACTGACAATCTGATTCTGTGAGATGTTCATTAGACTTTGACAATCTGAGTATGTGAGATGTTCATTAGATTGTGACAATCTGAGTCTATGAGATGTTCATTAGACTGTGACAATCTGAGTCTATGAGATGTTCATTAGACTGTGACAATCTGAGTCTGTGAGATGTTCATTAGACTTTGACAATCTGAGTATGTGAGATGTTCATTAGACTGTGAAAATCTGAGTCTATGAGATGCTCATTAGACTGTGACAATCTGAGTCTATGAGATGTTCATTAGACTGTGACAATCTGAGTCTGTGAGATGTTCATTAGACTTTGACAATCTGAGTATGTGAGATGTTCATTAGACTGTGAAAATCTGAGTCTATGAGGTGCTCATTAGACTGTGAGAATCTGAGTCTGTGAGATGTTCATTAGACTGTGACAATCTGAGTCTGTGAAGTGTTCATTAGACTGTGACAACCTGAGTCTATGAGATACTTATTAGACTGTGACAATCTGAGTCTGTGAGATGTTCATTAGACTGTGACAATCTGAGTCTATGAGATGTTCATTAGACTGTGACAATCTGAGTCTGAGATGTTCATTAGACTGTGACAATCTGAGTCTGTGAGATGTTCATTAGACTTTGACAATCTGAGTTTGTGAGATGCTCATTAGACTGTGACAATCTGAGTCTGTGAGATGCTCATTAGACTGTGAGAATCTGAGTCTGTGAGATGTTCATTATACTGTGACAATCTGAGTCTGAAGTGTTCATTAGACAGTGACAATCTGAGTCTATGAGATGTTCTTTAGACTGTGACAATCTGAGTCTGTGAGATGTTCATTAGACTGTGACAATCTGAGACTGAGATGTTCATTAGACTGTGACAATCTGAGTCTATGAGATGTTCATTAGACTGTGACAATCTGAGTCTATGAGATGTTCATTAGACTGTGACAATCTGGGACTGTGAGATGTTCATTAGACTGACAATCTGGGACTGTGAGATGTAAATTATACTTCATAATCTGAGTCTGTGAGATGTAAATTAGACTTGATAATCTGAGACTGTTTGATGTAAATTTGACTTGATAATCTGAGACTGTGTGATGTAAATTAGACTTGATAATCTGAGACTGTGAGATGTAAATTAGACTTGATAATCTGAGACTGAGATGTAAATTAGACTTGATAATCTGAGACTGTGTGATGTAAATTAGACTTGATAATCTGAGACTGTGAGATGTAAATTAGACTTGATAATCTGAGACTGTGTGATGTAAATTAGACTTGATAATCTGAGTCTGTGAGATGTAAATTAGACTTGATAATCTGAGACTGTGAGATGTAAATTAGACTTGATAATCTGAGACTGTGAGATGTTCATTAGAATTTACTTCCTTCATTAGAATTGATAATCTGGGACAGAGACAGTTCATTAGCCTTTTGACAATATTAGAATGTGACATTTTTGTATTATTCACATTTTACAGGTTTGCTGTAGAAGATTCTCCAGAGAACATTGTCTTTGAGGAAGGTCAAGTATCCAAAGAGGGTGCACCACTAATCAAAGGAGGAACTCTGGAAAAATTGATTGAACGATTAACGTACCACAGATATGTCGATCCATCTTTTGTCAGAACATTCTTAACAACATATCGATCTTTCTGTGAACCTCAAGACCTACTGTCCTTACTAATTGAAAGATATCCTTTAACTAAACGGAAATGACGATCAATGTTTTACAGGATTTGGTTACATTTTAAGACAAACGATGCGATGTTAGTTGGTTGTGGTGGTGTCACAGCAGATGCTGTATCCCTAGAAAACGTCTGCTGGTCTTTCTTGGGTTACATCAACAACTCTTTGATAGCAGATGTTCAGGGGCTGTGTTTAAGTTACATATAATAATTCCCAGCTGATGGTGCTTTTTTTCACAAGAAAGAGATATTGCATCCCGATAATATCACAGATTGCAGCTGCAAGTAATCGCTCTGTACAACTGATCATAGATTTCATCTGCAAGTAATTGCTCTTTACTACTGATCACATATGGCTGGCAAGGTATCTCTGTAAACCTCAGTACAGATTGCAGCTGCAAGTTATCACTCTGTAAACCTTGGTACTGATTTCAGCTACAAGTTATCACTCTGTAAACCTCAGTACGGATTTCAGCTGCAAGTTATCACTCTGTGAACCTCAGTACTGATTTCAGCTGCAAGTTATCACTCTGTAAACCTCAGTACGGATTTCAGCTGCAAGTTATCACTCTGTAAACCTCAGTACTGATTTCAGCTGCAAGTTATCACTCTGTAAACCTTGGTACTGATTTCAGCTGCAAGTTATCACTCTGTAAACCTTGGTACTGATTTCAGCTACAAGTTATCACTCTGTAAACCTCAGTACTGATTTCAGCTACAAGTTATCACTCTGTAAACCTCAGTACTGATTTCAGCTGCAAGTTATCACTCAGTAAACCTTGGTACTGATTTCAGCTGCAAGTTATCACTCTGTAAACCTTGGTACTGATTTCAGCTACAAGTTATCACTCTGTAAACCTCAGTACTGATTGCTGCTGCAAGTAATCGATCTGCACTACTGATCGCAGATGGCAGCTTGGTGTAATCACTGTACAATTCTACAATTATCACTGAGTGTGTAATTCTTCACAATATTCCCTTTAGTATGAGTCTTCAACAGCCCTTAGAAATTCATTGATGACTTAAGGTAAACTTTCTACTACCAATCAATTAACCAGTTTACACTGATTCACACTTTGGTCTTTTTCTATCCAACCTTTGTTTCTTTGCTGTGGGCAGCTGTAAGGCAAGCGCTCCAGGCGGTCGTTACTAAATATTTATTATTAGTCGGAAGTTAGTAGAAGCTACATCAATCACCCCCTACTCTTAAGTGATGATGTCTGTGTAACAATGAACAAATACCACTTTGCTTAATTCTTTCAAGAGCAGGAAGTTTCTTTGCAACCATTAATTAGACAGTTGAACTAAATTTGTTACTACTTTTATAAATTTGACAACACTTGTGGCTTGTTCCGTATTCACAGAGCACTTAATTGAACCAACACTTGTGGCTTATTGGGTCATTGAGCACTAGATTTAACCAATACTAGTGACTTGTTTAGTATTCACTAAATATTAGATTGTTGCACTACTTGTCCCTTGTTTGGTATTGACTGAGTATTAGATTGAACCAATTCTAGTGACTTGTTTAGAATTGACTGAACATTACATGGATTGTTCAGTATTCACTGAACATGAGATTAATTCACTACTTGTGGATTGTTTGGTATTGACTTAGCATTAGATTAATGCAATACTTGTGGCTTGTTTCTTATTGACTTAGTATTAGATTAATGCAATACTTGTGGATTGTTTGGTATAGACTGAGCATTAGATTAATGCAATACTTGTAGTTTGTTTCTTATTGACTGAGCATTAGATTAATGCAATACTTGTGGCTTGTTTGGTATAGACTGAGCATTAGATTAATGCAATACTTGTGGCTTGTTTGGTATAGACTGAGCATTAGATTAATGCAATATTTGTGGCTTGTTTCTTATTGACTGAGCATTAGATTAATGCAATACTTGTGGCTTGTTTGGTATAGACTGAGCATTAGATTAATGCAATACTTGTGGTTTGTTTCTTATTGACTGAGCATTAGATTAATGCAATACTTGTGGCTTGTTTGGTATAGACTGAGCATTAGATTAATGCAATACTTGTGGCTTGTTTGGTATAGACTGAGCATTAGATTAATGCAATATTTGTGGCTTGTTTCTTATTGACTGAGCATTAGATTAATGCAATACTCGTGGCTTGTTTCTTATTGACTGAACATTAGATTGAATCAATTCTAATGACTTAGCTGGAGACTATGGTATCCTCATCTGCAAGTTGAAATATAACTAAATATTTCCATTTATTGACTGATCACTGCTTTCTTTTATATACTCTTCTCTCTATTGCTGCGTGTATTTAAATGACCATCTTGCTTTCCCTTGCAAGTCATGGACACTTTTTAATTGACCTTGTAGTTATGTTTAATGTTTTCTGGTTTAGATTGTCTCAAGAACAATTTTCATTTCAATTTTGTTTCCTCCTTGACGTTCTATTTACATTTGAAATTCCTGACCCTCCTCCATCAGAAGAAGACAAGAAAGCAATTGATCAAGGGATAACAGTGGTTCGAGAGGATCTCAAACGGTTCCGGAAAGAATATGCTAGACCAGTACAACTCAGGTAAGGGTACAATTATGGAACTGACCATATTTGAATGCTTTGTTTGTTCAGTAAATGTGCTAGTCAGGCAGTGCCTTATAACACTGCTGACATCCTCTGTCATGCCTTTGGTGTCCTTTGATAATGTAGCTTTCATTCTTCTCCACTTATTTCATCTGTGCTTCCATTACATTATTTATTGGTCTATTGTACAACTTGTTGTTTTCTGTATAACCAGTTTGTTATGACCCTATAACCAGTAAGCAAGCAGTTTGTTAGTAACTTTTTATCTATTAATACACTATATTGTTAGTTTGATTCATTATTATCACAAAAAATGTTAAAAAACTTGAAAAAAAAGCATTAACAAATAAGTGGACAAGACAAGTAAGAATACATATGCCTTGCATCATATTCATATGAAATGAGGTAGAACTTCGACAAGTAAGAATACCTAGGCCTTGCCTCATATTCATATAAAATGAGGTAGAACTTAGACAACTAAGAATACCTATGCCTTGCCTCATATTCATATGAAATAAGGTAGAACTTAGACAAGTAATAATACCTATGCCTTGCCTCCTATCCATATAAAATGAGGTAGAACTTAGACAAGTAATAATACCTAGGCCTTGCCTCATAGTCATATGGAATGAGGTAGAACTTAGACAAGTAATAATACCTTGCCTCATCCATATGAAATGAGGTAGAACTTAGACAAGTAATAATACCTATGCCTTGCCTCCTATCCATATAAAATGAGGTAGAACTTAGACAAGTAATAATACCTAGGCCTTGCCTCATAGTCATATGGAATGAGGTAGAACTTAGACAAGTAATAATACCTATGCCTTGCCTCATATCCATATGAAATGAGGTAGAACTTAGACAAGTAATAATACCTAGGCCTTGCCTCATATCAATATGAAATGAGGTAGAACTTAGACAAGTAATAATACCTAGGCCTTGCCTCATATTCACATAAAATGAGGTAGAACTTAGACAACTAAGAATACCTATGCCTTGCCTCATATTCATATGAAATAAGGTAGAACTTAGACAAGTAATAATACCTATGCCTTGCCTCCTATCCATATAAAATGAGGTAGAACTTAGACAAGTAATAATACCTAGGCCTTGCCTCATAGTCATATGGAATGAGGTATAACTTAGACAAGTAATAATACCTTGCCTCATCCATATGAAATGAGGTAGAACTTAGACAAGTAATAATACCTATGCCTTGCCTCCTATCCATATAAAATGAGGTAGAACTTAGACAAGTAATAATACCTAGGCCTTGCCTCATAGTCATATGGAATGAGGTAGAACTTAGACAAGTAATAATACCTTGCCTCATCCATATGAAATGAGGTAGAACTTGCTGTTGTGATGAACTGGTACTGATAGGGTTTGGGTGCTTATTAGAACTTTTCTTGCTCAAGTGAATGTGGAGGTGAAATGTCTCTCTCAACATTTATCACAGCTTAATGTCTACAATGCTGTGTCATGCCAGTTTAATGCTTCTTGCTCTTCTGTACTGACTGATGTTAGTTTTATTTGATGTATTACATCACATTTGTCATTCAGTGACATAAGTCTGTATGCCCCACTCATAATGTAGTTCAGTAGTATTGTTTCTGTTCCTCTCCACAGGGTATTAAATGTTTGCAGAAAATGGGTAGATCAACATTTTTATGATTTTGAACGTGACCCGGAACTCTTAATGCGCCTACATAAGTTTTTTGAAACTGTTAGAGGGAAAGCATTGAAGAAATGGGTAGACTCAATTCATAAAGTAATACAGAGAAGGGTGAGTTGAGCAGCATTCTGTCAGAAGCTAATTGTCATTGGTAATGTCAGAAAACATGTTTGATATTCATGAGGTAGAGAAGTACTAAATTTGGGGAATATATTAGGCAACAGTATTTTATTGGATTCTTACTTTATTTAGGGCCTGTTAGATTCTTTCGCATTTTCCTCCCACAAAAGACCTTTAAGAGGCAGCTGCTCAGTTTTATGGTAGATCTTACACTGTCATATGATTAGAAGTTGGGAATCCTTGGCCATGATGCCCAACTTCATGAGGAAACAAAACCACCTGATTTAATTCTTATTGATAAATTGACGGAAATATGAATATGAAGCTGTCATGGCTTATAATTTGTTTCTTTAGAATTACCAACACTGTGCTTTCTACAAGTGCATGTCAATGTTGAAGCTGTAATATTCCCTTATATATAATAATATGCCCTTATTCCCCTATGCCCATATGCCCTGTAATATGCCCCCTTATTTATTTGCTGTGAATGTTTCACATTTGTTATTGTAACTTAAGAATTACTGGAATATCATAATACTTTTGATATTTTCAGCAAACAGTAGAAGATGTCAAAACTTTCAACTTTGAAACCAAACCACCTCCAACAGAGTGGCACATAACAAGAAAACAAGAGGACTTTGACCTCCTTACTGTAAGTATCCACTGATAATGGATCAGCCCCCACAAAACATCATGTTGGCATCACCAATAAGAGTAATGAGTTTTAAGGCTCATACTTGACAAAACATCATGTTGGCATCACCAGTAAGAGTAATGAGTTTTAAGGCTCATACTTGACAAAACATCATGTTGGCATCACCAATAAGAGTAATGAGTTTTATGGCTCATACTTGACAAAACATCATGTTGGCATCACCAATAAGAGTAATGAGTTTTAAGGCTCATACTTGACAAAACATCATGTTGGCATCACCAATAAGAGTAATGAGTTTTAAGGCTCATACTTGACAAAACATCATGTTGGCATCACCAATAAGAGTAATGAGTTTTAAGGCTCATACTTGACAAAACATCATGTTGGCATCACCAATAAGAGTAATGAGTTTTAAGGCTCATACTTGACAATTTCTTGCCTCAATAGCTTGGTTATTTGCCAGGGACCAGTTGTTGAGAACGAGCCTATAGAGATAAGACTGAAGGGCTAGGGACAACAGTACAGTATGTAAAGTAACTGTGCGAGTATCAACCATACGATTTGATGCCAAGTGGAGAATACGAGAATTTGAAGGTCAAAACTTGTAGATCCCTCCCTAGAAAGTCATAATAACTGTCAATAGGCAAAGAAGCTTAAATGGAGAACATTGGCACCAGAGAACGTCTATGTTTGCACTAAGAGTGACATGTTAGGAAAATGCTGTAAAAATCGCACTGTGATAGTAGATACACGTATAGTGCTTAAAGTTAATACCATTCATGAACACTGGAAGAATGATTGGGGACCTGCATTAGCTACCTAATGAAAGATGATGAAAAACATCTGACAACATGATAAATAGTTCATTTCCCAACTTTAAATATAACTAGCCTGACAATAAACTTACAAGATAACATGATACTGCCTAACCTGCTCACCGTTATATGTATCCAAAGAGAACTAGCTTCTGGTTATAACACATACTTAAACAGCTGCCAACTCAAATACCAAGTAACAACAGGCAGCTAGGCTAGCATGGAACAAAGGAAATGCCAGTAAAATCCTGAGATGGTAATGAGGATTTTCTGGCAAGTAAAATGAATGCAAAAACCATGTCCATTATTTGTGATGGTTACTGCTAATGAAGGCTTAGTAACAATGTAATGCTAATGTAGGCTTAGTAACTATGTGATGCTAATTTAGGCTTAGTAACAATGTGATAATAATGTAGGCTTAGTGACAATGTGATGCTAATGTAGGCTTAGTAACAATGTGATATAAATGTAGGCTTAGTAACATGTGATGCTGATGTAGGCTTAGTAACAATGTGATGTTAATGTAGGCTTAGTAACAATGTGATATTAAATGTAAGCTTAGTAACAATGTGATGCTTAGGTAGGCTTAGTAACAATGTGATGCCAATGTAGGCATAGTAACAATGTAATGCTAATGTAGGCTTATTAACAGTGTGATATTAATGTAGGCTTAGTAACAATGTGATGCTGATGTAGGCTTAATAACAATGTGATGCTAAAGTAGGCTTAGTAACAATGTAATGCTAATGTAGGCTTAGTAACAATGTGATGCTGATGTAGGCTTAGTAACAATGTGATGTTAATGTAGGCTTAGTAACAAAGTGATGCTTAGGTAGGCTTATTAACAATAGGATGCTAATGTAGGCTTAGTAACAATGTGATGTTAATGTAGGCTTAGTTACAATGTGATGCTAATTTAATCTTGGTAACAATAAATAAATAAAAATAAAATAAATACCATATATTAAGGTGCTGTTATCATGAAATAAAACATGCTCAAGAGCACTGTACAAAAGAACCAATACCTGGAATATAAATTACCAAACTTAAAAGGATTGTCTGGTGGCCCAAAGAAGTTACCTTAAAAAATTATAAATAATTTTCCAAACATGTGGTCAAAGTATGAGAATGCTAATGTTGCGTTTGACAGAGAAACAATTTTTTAATCGTTAAGGATGGACATTTCCAATATGATTTGAACAGTACAGAACGTGACGTCATCTACGCTTATGCAGATTGCAACATTAACCCACGCTCTGAACAGTACCTACAGTAATCACCACAAAAAACGCGTTTGTATACAGATTAGTTTCTTCCTTAATTTTCGGTGAAATTTCTTATAAATTAGATATGTTTTCAAAATCTCCTTAAGCCGCCATATATGTAGTAGATCGGTGGTTTCGTGGTCTTTTTGTAACACAAGGTAAGTTTTAACAGCAGGCTCTTCGTTGTTTATACATCCCGCTATCCAGCTCCAACGCGAGGAATGTTCGCATGTAGGCTACTCTAACATTTACAATCGGACAGTTCTGCGAAGCCTAAGCTTCTCGGTTCTACATTCTGCTCTGACATCGATTCCTCCAAGTTTCATCTTTCGGTGTTCTGAATACTTTTCAAGTTTCCTTTTACTGTAAATTTGATTCGTGAATTTTATTTCAGCGAGTTCGAAGAACACTTTATGAACTGTGGTTTGAGTGTGAGAGTATATTATGTGCAGCGCTATACGTATACCAACTGGGCATGGTACAGTAGTCTATATACGTTCGCATTATGTACGTTAGGCAACTACATGTGCATGTACACGTGACAACTTTCCCTAGAAAAAAAAAGTGTCTATTCTACCATACCATACTATTATCCCCGTAGGACCTCTTGCGAGGTCGAACAGGGGTTAAATTCCTTTTTGTTGTTGTTGTACACGTGAGAGTGTAATTGCTGTGGAAATGGGAGTGCTAACTTCAAGTCGCCTGTTTTGCCTATTTGCCAGCACTACGTCAATCACCATATTGATGCGTTCGAACAAACGGTACTTTTGGTGAGAAACTAATGAATTTGAAAACCAGATTTCTACAAGAAGAAAATGTCGAATGGGGACAATTTTTACATGGTTAGAAAGAGAAAAATAATAACTAGAAGGACAATGTATCAAAATCTTTCACTAGACAATTCCTTTAAGAAAACCTAAAAGTAATAACAACAGCAATAAAAGTAAAAAATGATGTACGACGGTTATAACCACAAAAAAGAACGTAAAAATATAAATATACATTAAATGGGCACAGTAATGTGAATAAAACAACAAATACGATTAATGCCCATACTCAAGCCTAAAAAGATAAGTTTTCAAATGCTTTGTGATGCTTTTTGATGCTAAGTAGTTTAGTAACAATGTGACGGTTGCTAGGCTGTTATAAGTAAATGGGTAGAAGACCTGTCTGGATATGGCTTGTATATTAAAATATTTGAGTTTCCATTTTTTGAAGTCATATGTCATACATTTGAGGTACCTCTGTTGCAACATTTATTGACTGAGATTACAGTGGTGATGACACAGGTGAAGTAAAGATTTTTAAATTGCAGCATTAAAGCCACTGATTGTTGTGAATATAACATTATCTTGGCCACACAAATTCAAGTCATAACCTATGCTTGCAGCAAGTCTGTTACAATACAGTTATAAATATATAAGAATAAGACAAAGCCTACCCATCTCTTTGGTAGTTGATGTACGGAGAGCCACTCTCATTTGCATTTCAATAACTGCATTGTCATGAATTCATTCAGCACATTTCTAGTATTTTAAATCATTGGCATGAGAATATATACTTATTTTCAGAGAACAATATTGCTAATCCTGTTTGGAAAATGAGAAACATCTTATAGGCATAGCACCAGGATTGTTATTAACTACATGATGGGATAGCCTTTACTACACCATCGGACATTTTTATGGTAGTAGTCATCATGTGGGTATGGCATTTTAAGTTCTCTCTATGATACCATACCAGAATGTCTTCAATGGTCTACCATTTATTCTCCCACATAGCTTCATCCCATTGAGATTGCCAGACAGGTTACACTTCTGGAATCTGACCTCTATCGTAAGGTCAAACCATCTGAGCTGGTGGGATCAGTTTGGACAAAACCAGACAAGAAGAAAACCTCTCCAAACTTACTCAAGATGATACACCATACAAACATGGTAAGTTATTGCCATGCAATATAGTGATAAAGGTCTATGCCTTCTCAATATGGTATATGATACAAGCATGTTGGAGGCTCTTGTTCTCAATTTATTACTTCATTGACCAAATTCATGTAGAAAAAGAGTTCATTGCACCTTACTATATCTGGACATGATTCAAACTTGGTCTGAGCTCTTGCTACTTGGATGGATAGTGTATGGCTTTATAGTGGACAAACAGTATTGGTCTTGGGCCACCACTGCCAGGGCAAATTAAAACAAGTTGGCAGATCTTCATGACTGCTCCTGGCTTCATGTAATTAGTAACATGGCAGATCTTCATGACTGCTCCTAGCTTCATGTAATTAGTAACATGGCAAATCTTCATGACTGCTCCTAGCTTTATGTAATTAGTAACATGGCAGATCTTCATGACTGCTCCTAGCTTCATGTAATTAGTAACATGGCAGATCTTCATGACTGCTCCTAGCTTCATGTAATTAGTAACATGGCAAATCTTCATGACTGCTCCTAGCTTTATGTAATTAGTAACATGGCAGATCTTCATGACTGCTCCTAGCTTTATGTAATTAGTAACATGGCAGATCTTCATGACTGCTCCTAGCTTCATGTAATTAGTAACATGGCAGATCTTCATGACTGCTCCTAGCTTCATGTAATTAGTAACATGGCAGATCTTCATGACTGCTCCTAGCTTCATGTAATTAGTAACATGGCAGATCTTCATGACTGCTCCTAGCTTCATGTAATTAGTAACATGGCAGATCTTCATGACTGCTCCTAGCTTCATGTAATTAGTAACATGGCAGATCTTCATGACTGCTCCTAGCTTCATGTAATTAGTAACATGGCAGATCTTCATGACTGCTCCTAGCTTCATGTCATTAGTAACATGGCAAATCTTCATGATTGCTCCTAGCTTTATGTAATTAGTAACATGGCAGATCTTCATGACTGCTCCTAGCTTCATGTAATTAGTAACATGGCAGATCTTCATGACTGCTCCTAGCTTCATGTAATTAGTAACATGGCAGATCTTCATGACTGCTCCTAGCTTCATGTAATTAGTAACATGGCAGATCTTCATGACTGCTCCTAGCTTCATGTAATTAGTAACATGGCAGATCTTCATGACTGCTCCTAGCTTCATGTAATTAGTAACATGGCAGATCTTCATGACTGCTCCTAGCTTCATGTAATTAGTAACATGGCAGATCTTCATGACTGCTCCTAGCTTCATGTAATTAGTAACATGGCAGATCTTCATGACTGCTCCTAGCTTCATGTAATTAGTAACATGGCAGATCTTCATGACTGCTCCTAGCTTCATGTAATTAGTAACATGGCAGATCTTCATGATTGCTCCTAGCTTCATGTAATTAGTAACATGGCAGATCTTCATGACTGCTCCTAGCTTCATGTAATTAGTAACATGGCAGATCTTCATGACTGCTCCTAGCTTTATGTAATTAGTAACATGGCAGATCTTCATGACTGCTCCTAGCTTTATGTAATTAGTAACATTATCAACATAGAGTATGAGGCAGTCTCCATCGATGTTTACACAAGTTGTCTTTCTTTTAATTCTTAGTTTATTATGTGGCTGGAAAAGACCATTGTGGAGACAGAAAACTTTGAGGAGCGATTAGCAGTTGTTGGAAGGATAATTGAAGTCATGATGGTAACTTTTCTTATATTTTCATTCTATGCTTCTGAAATTCTTTTATCATTGAAAGTTCCTATTCCCCCTCACGCAACCATGAATGGAGATGTTAACCATCACACCAACATCCCCTGCTCTTCCCCTACTCATCCCCCTTCTCCCACACACCCATTAAAGGAGCAGCAAACTAAAACTTACAGCAACTTCTTTCCCACATGATGACCAAGTTCTCAAGTTTCCCCTTGAGGTTCCATTTATTCCCACTTTTACATAGTTGGTCTTGGTAATATAAGATCGTTGGTATTGGTTGCTTATAGCATTCCAGTGTTTTCAGCATTATTGTATTTGCACATTGCACGCACACTATAAGTCATGTATGCACTTTGCAAACTTCTCCTGTGTATGCATTATACAGACTCTCCTTTTATGCATTATACAGACTCTCCTTTTATGCACTGTATAAATTTCTCCTTTCTATGCACTATGCAAACTTGTATGCACTGTGCAAACTTCTGGTTTATATGCACCCTGCAGGTTTCTCATGTATTGCACCCTGCAAGCTTCTCCTTTGTATGCACTTTGCAAACTTCCCCTTTGTATGCACTGTGCAAACTTCTGGTAGTATACATATGGAAACTTCTCATTATTATGTACTCCTGCAAGCTCCTTACAGTGCGGTATTTAATCTGTAAACCAGTTGGTGTGCACTCCAAAAACTCCCTTGTTTTCACTCTGCAAACTTGTCCTTGGTTTGCATTCTACAAAGTCTCCTTTCTGGGCTCTCTGCAAGCTTCTCCTTATTGTAGGGGTTCTCTGTACAAATTTATCTGCATGCACCAGTACCAAACTTAAGGTGTGTCTGCACTCCACAAATTTCTCCTTTGTATGCACTGTGCAAATTCTTGTTGGTATGAAATCTGTAAGATTCTTGTTTGTACGCACTCTGTTAGCTTCTTGTTTGTGTTTACTCTGTAAGCTTCTTGTTTGTATGCACTCTGTAAGCTTCTTGTTTGTATGCACTCTGTAAGCTTCTTGTTTGTATGCACTCTGTAAGCTTCTTGTTTGTATGCACTCTGTAAGCTTCTTGTTTATATGCAATCTGTAAGCTTCTTGTTGGTATGCAATCTGTAAGCTTCTTGTTGGTATGCAATCTGTAAGCTTCTTGTTGGTATGCAATCTGTAAGCTTCTTGTTGGTATGCAATCTGTAAGCTTCTTGTTTGTATGCAATCTGTAAGCTTCTTGTTGGTATGAAATTTGTAAGCTTCTTGTTGGTATGCAATCTGTAAGCTTCTTGTTGGTATGCAATCTGTAAGCTTCTTGTTTGTGTTTACTCTGTAAGCTTCTTGTTTGTATGCAATCTGTAAGCTTCTTGTTTGTATGCACTCTGTAAGCTTCTTGTTTGTATGCAATCTGTAAGCTTCTTGTTGGTATGCAATCTGGAAGCTTCTTGTTGGTATGCAATCTGTAAGCTTCTTGTTTGAGTGCAATCTGTTAGCTTCTTGTTTGTATGCAATCTGTAAGCAGGAGGGCGTTGTGGTCAAGTGGTTAAGGCAGTGGACTTGTGATCTAAGGATTACAGGTTCGAGCCCTGGCCAGATCATTGCGTTGTGTCCTTGGGCAAGGCGCTTTATCTCCATTGCCTCTCTTCACCCAGGTGTATAAATGGGGACCTGCGAGGTAACTTGTAAATATAGTTGCGTGCGCCGGTTTGTGGCTGCACCCTATGGGAAGTCCCCCGGGGGACACGTGGATGTGGTGCACTGTGGTGCCCCAGGAGAGATTGATTGAATTGTGCACACTTTGGTGTGTCGGTGTGACAAGTTAGCAATGACCAGGGGTTAAGTTGTAAAGTCGTGTGAGGAGGCATTAGCCTCATACAAGACTGTAAACCTTCAACTTTAACTTTAACTTTAAGCTTCTTGTTTGTGTTTACGCTGTAAGCTTCTTGTTTGTATGCACTCTGTAAGCTTCTTGTTTGTATGCACTCTGTAAGCTTCTTGTTTGTATGCACTCTGTAAGCTTCTTGTTTGTATGCACTCTGTAAGCTTCTTGTTGGTATGCAATCTGTAAGCTTCTTGTTGGTATGCAATCTGTAAGCTTCTTGTTTGAGTGCAATCTGTAAGCTTCTTGTTTGTATGCAATCTGTAAGCTTCTTGTTTGTGTTTACTCTGTAAGCTTCTTGTTTGTGTTTACTCTGTAAGCTTCTTGTTTGTATGCACTCTGTAAGCTTCTTGTTTGTATGCACTCTGTAAGCTTCTTGTTTGTATGCACTCTGTAAGCTTCTTGTTTGTATGCAATCTGTAAGCTTCTTGTTTGTATGCAATCTGTAAGCTTCTTGTTGGTATGCAATCTGTAAGCTTCTTGTTTGTATGCAATCTGTAAGCTTCTTGTTGGTATGAAATTTGTAAGCTTCTTGTTGGTATGCAATCTGTAAGCTTCTTGTTTGTATGCACTCTGTAAGCTTCTTGTTTGTATGCACTCTGTAAGCTTCTTGTTTGTATGCACTCTGTAAGCTTCTTGTTTGTATGCAATCTGTAAGCTTCTTGTTTGTATGCAATCTGTAAGCTTCTTGTTGGTATGCAATCTGTAAGCTTCTTGTTTGTATGCAATCTGTAAGCTTCTTGTTGGTATGAAATTTGTAAGCTTCTTGTTGGTATGCAATCTGTAAGCGTCTTGTTTGTATGCAATCTGTAAGCTTCTTGTTTGTGTTTACTCTGTAAGCTTCTTGTTTGTATGCACTCTGTAAGCTTCTTGTTGGTATGAAATCTGTAAGCTTCTTGTTTGTATGCAATCTGTAAGCTTCTTGTTGGTATGCAATCTGTAAGCTTCTTGTTGGTATGAAATCTGTAAGCTTCTTGTTGGTATGAAATTTGTAAGCTTCTTGTTGGTATGCCCTCTACAAATGTCTCATTTGTATTTATGCACACTATGAACTTCTCACTCTCCAAATGTCCTTGAGGTTTTATGTTAGAAACAAAAAGATAGAAAAAGTCTCCAGGGCCCTCTGCTGTATATTTGTAGCTTTGTTTGATTGATGATGCACTGTCTGATTTTTTTATATTTGCTTCTACTTTTACATAATTTACAGGTTTTTCAAGAGCTGAATAACTTTAACGGGGTGCTTGAAATTGTGAGTGCAATCTGTTCGGCAGCTGTCTTCAGACTAGAACATGTCTTTAGGGTAAGTAATATGACTGGTTTGTCAAATTCACATTTAGCATAGAATGTGTGCTGAGGGTTACCAATATGACTGGTTTATCAAATTCTACATTGTGCCTAGAATGTATGCTGATGGTTAGTAATATGACTGGTTTGTCAAATTCTACATTGAGCCTAGAATGTGTGCTGAGGGTTAGTAATATGACTGGTTTATCAAATTCTACAATGAGCCTAGAATGAGTGCTGAGGGTTAGTAATATGACTGGTTTATCAAATTCTACATTGAGCCTAGAATGTGTGCTGATGGTTAGTAATATGACTGGTTTATCAAATTCTACATTGAGCCTAGAATGTGTACTGATGGTTAGTAATATGACTGGTTTATCAAATTCTACATTGAGCCTAGAATGTGTGCTGAGGGTTAGTAATATGACTGGTTTATCAAATTCTACATTGAGCCTAGAATGAGTGCTGATGGTTAGTAATGTGACTGGTTTATCAAATTTTACATTGAGCCTAGAATGTGAGCTGAGGGTTAGTAATATGACTGGTTGTCAAATTCTACATTGAGCATAGAATGTGTGCTGATGGTTAGTAATATGACCGGTTTTTCAAATTTTACATTGAGTCTAGAATGTGTGCTGATGGTTAGTAATATGATTGGTTTATCAAATTCTACATTGAGCCTTAAATGTGTGCTGATGGTTAGTAATATGACTGGTTTATCAATTCTACATTGAGCCTAGAATGTGTGCTGATGGTTAGTAATATGACTGGTTTGTCAAATTCTACATTGAGCCTAGAATGTGTGCTGAGGGTTAGTAATATGACTGGTTTATCAAATTCTACATTGAGCCTAGAATGTGTACTGATGGTTAGTAATATGACTGGTTTATCAAATTCTACATTGAGCCTAGAATGTGTGCTGATGGTTAGTAATATGACTGGTTGTCAAATTCTACATTGAGCCTAGAATGAGTGCTGAGGGTTAGTAATGTGACTGGTTTGTCAAATTTTACATTGAGTCTAGAATGTGTGCTGATGGTTAGTAATATGATTGCTTTGTGAAATTCTACATTGAGCCTTAAATGTGTGCTGAGGGTTAGTAATATGACTGGTTTATCAAATTCTACATTGAGCCTAGAATGTGTGCTGATGGTTAGTAATATGACTGGTTTATCAAATTCTACATTGAGCCTAGAATGTGTGCTGATGGTTAGTAATATGACTGGTTTATCAAATTCTACATTGAGCCTAGAATGTGTGCTGATGGTTAGTAATATGACTGGTTTGTCAAATTCTACATTGAGCCCAGAATGTGTGCTGATGGTTAGTAATATGACTGGTTTATCAAATTCTACATTGAGCCTAGAATGTGTGCTGAGGGTTAGTAATATGACTGGTTTATCAAATTCTACATTGAGCCTAGAATGTGTACTGATGGTTAGTAATATGACTGGTTGTCAAATTCTACATTGAGCCTAGAATGAGTGCTGAGGGTTAGTAATGTGACTGGTTTGTCAAATTTTACATTGAGTCTAGAATGTGTGCTGATGGTTAGTAATATGATTGCTTTGTGAAATTCTACATTGAGCCTAGAATGTGTGCTGAGGGTTAGTAATATGACTGGTTTATCAAATTCTACATTGAGCCTAGAATGTGTGCTGATGGTTAGTAATATGACTGGTTTATCAAATTCTACATTGAGCCTAGAATGTGTGCTGATGGTTAGTAATATGACTGGTTTATCAAATTCTACATTGAGCCTAGAATGTGTGCTGATGGTTAGTAATATGACTGGTTTATCAAATTCTACATTGAGCCTAGAATGTGTGCTGATGGTTAGTAATATGACTGGTTTATCAAATTCTACATTGAGCCTAGAATGTGTGCTGAGGGTTAGTAATATGACTGGTTTGTCAAATTCTACATTGAGCCTAGAATGTGTGCTGAGGGTTAGTAATTAGACTGGATTTACCCAATTCTACATTCATAATTAGGTTTTAATTTCTTTATTTTCAGTAAATTCTTTATTCAGTAAAGCTTTCAGTTTGCTTCACTTAACATTCACCTTGCCTTTGTCTGGATCTGTTCTACACTTAACAGGGCAAATATTTAATGGTTTTCTGGTGGTCCAAGATTCGATGTCTAATTTTACATTCACTTTTGCCTTTGTTTTGTCCAATTCTGCATTAAGCATTGGTTTAGATTAATGCTGTATTGTTTGATTTCCCCATTCCTTTTCATCCTGTACTGATATCATTTAATCATGATCATATTTGTCTTCATGCCTTGATTCAGGAACTCCATCCAAGAAAGAAACAAGCATTAGATGAATCCCAAGAGCTGAATCAGGATCACTATCGCAAATACAGTGAAAAACTGCGATCAGTGAATCCACCCTGTGTGCCTTTCTTTGGTATGTCTTGACTCTTATCATCATCGTTGTTGTTTTTGTTGTTGATTCCAATCTGCTGCCAATACAATCATTTTCATCCTGTAGGTAACAAGTGATTTAAGAAAAGCAAACGAAAATCAACTTTACACCACTCTTTATTTTTTTATGATTTTTTTTATATTTAAACTTTATTTTAAGAGGGTTGCTCGTTTAGCAAAAGCTAATCTTCCACGAGGCCCTCTAATAAGACATATAATAATATAAAATGTATGAAAATTTAATAGGTCATCAATACATTAATATTGTTTAATAAAATAGTTAAAATGTGTACAGAGTAAAATTAAGAAATTTGGTAAAATTCCAGCTGAAATATAGTCGATAACTAAAGATTGATTGGCTGTCACTCATGCAGATCCTAGCAGGAAAAATAAGCTTAAAAGAAAATTAGTTGCACAGTCTGAGATTAGTCCCAGGCTTATTCCTTGTATTCATTAAAAAACCAAAAAGTGAATACATTCATTATATTGAGTATTATTGCAACACTCATTAGTGAAGCCTATACAGTATATATAGTAACCATGTCTGGTCATTTGCTCTCTGTTCAGAGTTGACTATATATAGTAACCATGTGTAGTCATTTGCTCTGTGTTCAGAGTTGACTATGTACAGTAACCATGTACAGTCATTTGCTCTCTGTTCAGAGTTGACTGTGTATAGTAACCATGTATAGTCATTTGCTCTGTGTTCAGAGTTGACTATGTACAGTAACCATGTACAGTCATTTGCTGTCTGTTCAGAGTTGACTATATATAGTAACCATGTATAGTCATTTGCTCTCTCTTCAAAGTTGACTATGTACAGTAACCATGTACAGTCATTTGCTGTCTGTTCAGAGTTGACTATATATAGTAACCATGTATAGTCATTTGCTCTCTATTCAGAGTTGACTATGTACAGTAACCATGTACAGTCATTTGCTCTGTGTTTGGAGTTGACTGTGTATAGTACCATGTACAGTCATTTGCTCTGTGTTCAGAGTTGACTATGTACAGTAACCATGTATATTCATTTGCTCTGTGTTCAGAGTTGACTGTGTATAGTACCATGTACAGTCATTTGCTCTGTGTTCAGAGTTGACTATATATAGTAACCATGTATAGTCATTTGCTCTCTGTTCAGAGTTAACTATATATAGTAACCATGTACAGTCATTTGCTCTGTGTTTAGAGTTGACTTATATAGTAACCATGTATATTCATTTGCTCTGTGTTCAGATTTGACTGTGTATAGTACCATGTACAGTCATTTGCTCTGTGTTTAGAGTTGACTTATCAAGTAACCATGTATATTCATTTGCTCTGTGTTCAGATTTGACTGTGTATAGTACCATGTATAGTCATTTGCTCTGTGTTCAGAGTTGACTATGTACAGTAACCATGTACAGTCATTTGCTCTGTGTTCAGAGTTGACTATATATAGTAACCATGTACAGTCATTTGCTCTGTGTTTAGAATTGACTTATAGAGTAACCATGTATATTCATTTGCTCTATGTTTTCAGAGTTGACTATATATGGTAACCATGTACAGTCATTTGCTCTGTGTTTAGAGTTGACTATATATAGTAACCATGTATATCCATTTGCTCTGTGTTCAGAGTTGACTATATATAGTAACCATGTATAGTCATTTGCTCTATGTGTTCAGAGTTGACTATGTACAGTAACCATGTACAGTCATTTGCTCTCTCTTCAGAGTTGACTTTATATAGTAACCATGTATAGTCATTTGCTCTGTGTTCAGAGTTGACTATGTACAGTAACCATGTACAGTCATTTGCTCTCTGTTCAGAGTTGACTATATATAGTAACCATGTATAGTCATTTGCTCTCTGTTCAGAGTTGACTATCTATATTAACCATGTACAGTCATTTGCTCTGTGTTTAGAGTTGACTGTGTATAGTAACCATGTATATTCATTTGCTCTGTGTTCAGAGTTGACTTATATAGTACTGTATCTATGTGTATTCATTTGCTCTGTGTTTTCAGAGTTGACTATATATAGTAACCATGTATATTCATTTGCTCTGTGTTCAGATTTGACTGTGTATAGTACCATGTACAGTCATTTGCTCTCTGTTCATAGTTGACTATATATAGTAACCATGTATATTCATTTGCTCTGTGTTTAGAGTTGACTGTGTATAGTAACCATGTATAGTCATTTGCTGTCTGTTTAGAGTTGACTTATATAGTAACCATGTACAGTCATTTGCTCTCTGTTCAGAGTTGACTATATATAGTAACCATGTATATTCATTTGCTCTGTGTTCAGATTTGACTGTGTATAGTACCATGTACAGTCATTTGCTCTCTGTTCATAGTTGACTATATATAGTAACCATGTATATTCATTTGCTCTGTGTTCAGATTTGACTGTGTACAGTAACCATGTATAGTCATTTGCTCTGTGTTTAGAGATGACTTATATAGTAACCATGTACAGTCATTTGCTCTCTGTTCAGATTTGATTATATATAGTAACCATATATATTCATTTGCTCTGTGTTTAGAGTTGACTGTGTATAGTAACCATGTATAGTCATTTGCTCTGTGTTTAGAGTTGACTGTGTATAGTAACCATGTACAGTCATTTGCTCTGTGTTCAGAGTTGACTATGTACAGTAACCATGTATATTCATTTGCTCTGTGTTCAGAGTTGACTGTGTATAGTACCATGTACAGTCATTTGCTCTGTGTTCAGAGTTGACTATATATAGTAACCATGTATAGTCATTTGCTCTCTGTTCAGAGTTAACTATATATAGTAACCATGTACAGTCATTTGCTCTGTGTTTAGAGTTGACTTATATAGTAACCATGTATATTCATTTGCTCTGTGTTCAGATTTGACTGTGTATAGTACCATGTACAGTCATTTGCTCTGTGTTGACTTATCAAGTAACCATGTATATTCATTTGCTCTGTGTTCAGATTTGACTGTGTACAGTAACCATGTACAGTCATTTGCTCTGTGTTCAGAGTTGACTATATATAGTAACCATGTACAGTCATTTGCTCTGTGTTTAGAATTGACTTATAGAGTAACCATGTATATTCATTTGCTCTATGTTTTCAGAGTTGACTATATATGGTAACCATGTACAGTCATTTGCTCTGTGTTTAGAGTTGACTATATATAGTAACCATGTATATCCATTTGCTCTGTGTTCAGAGTTGACTATATATAGTAACCATGTATAGTCATTTGCTCTATGTTTTCAGAGTTGACTATGTACAGTAACCATGTACAGTCATTTGCTCTCTCTTCAGAGTTGACTTTATATAGTAACCATGTATAGTCATTTGCTCTGTGTTCAGAGTTGACTATGTACAGTAACCATGTACAGTCATTTGCTCTCTGTTCAGAGTTGACTATATATAGTAACCATGTATAGTCATTTGCTCTCTGTTCAGAGTTGACTATCTATATTAACCATGTACAGTCATTTGCTCTGTGTTTAGAGTTGACTGTGTATAGTAACCATGTATATTCATTTGCTCTGTGTTCAGAGTTGACTTATATAGTACTGTATCTATGTATATTCATTTGCTCTGTGTTTTCAGAGTTGACTATATATAGTAACCATGTATATTCATTTGCTCTGTGTTCAGATTTGACTGTGTATAGTACCATGTACAGTCATTTGCTCTCTGTTCATAGTTGACTATATATAGTAACCATGTATATTCATTTGCTCTGTGTTTAGAGTTGACTGTGTATAGTAACCATGTATAGTCATTTGCTCTGTGTTTAGAGTTGACTTATATAGTAACCATGTACAGTCATTTGCTCTCTGTTCAGAGTTGACTATATATAGTAACCATGTATATTCATTTGCTCTGTGTTCAGATTTGACTGTGTATAGTATATACCATGTACAGTCATTTGCTCTCTGTTCATAGTTGACTATATATAGTAACCATGTATATTCATTTGCTCTGTGTTCAGATTTGACTGTGTACAGTAACCATGTATAGTCATTTGCTCTGTGTTTAGAGATGACTTATATAGTAACCATGTACAGTCATTTGCTCTCTGTTCAGATTTGATTATATATAGTAACCATATATATTCATTTGCTCTGTGTTTAGAGTTGACTGTGTATAGTAACCATGTATAGTCATTTGCTCTGTGTTTAGAGTTGACTGTGTATAGTAACCATGTACAGTCATTTGCTCTCTGTTCAGAGTTGACTATATATAGTAACCATGTATATTCATTTGCTCTGTGTTCAGATTTGACTGTGTATAGTACCATGTATAGTCATTTGCTCTGTGTTCAGAGTTGACTATATATAGTAACCATGTATATTCATTTGCTCTGTGTTTAGAGTTTACTGTGTATAGTACCATGTATAGTCATTTGCTCTGTGTTCAGAGTTGACTATATATAGTAACCATGTACAGTCATTTGCTCTGTGTTCAGAGTTGACTATGTACAGTAACCATGTACAGTCATTTGCTCTGTGTTCAGAGTTGACTGTGTATAGTAACCATGTATAGTCATTTGCTCTCTGTTCAGAGTTGACTATATATAGTAACCATGTATAGTCATTTGCTCTGTGTTTGGAGTTGATTGTGTACAGTAAACATGCACAGTCATTTGTTCTGTGTTCTTTTGCTATTTTACTATGCAAAGCAAACATTTACAGAATACTAGCATCATTGTAGAGGAATGTTCCTGAAACTTACCATGACCTTAAGCAATACATTTTCTTGTTCATTGGCATGTACCAGCTTGTGCACCAGTTAATTGTTTTTTCGTCAGTCAGATAGATATATCCAAAATCACCAAATTGTTGATGTTTGCATTATTAGGACTCTTGAGTTCTTTCTTTTTGTCTGCAGGAATGTACTTGACTAATATACTGTTTATAGAAGAAGGCAATCCAGACTTCTTACCTTGCCAGAACACAAAGCTCATAAATTTCAGTAAAAGAAGGAAAGTAGCTGAAATAACAGCTGAGATACAGCAATTTCAAAACCAGCCATATTGTCTCTTGGTTGAACAAGACATTAGGGTAAGTGTATGGGATAATAATTGATCTAAATGTTTGTTTAGAGGCCTAATCACAGAAACAAGTTGTTGCAAATTATACATTAGTAGGTTTAACTGATGTAGCTGAATGGACTAGAGCACATTTTGCCTGCTGTTAGCAATTAGTACAGATTAGTACACATGAATGGTCATGTGTATTTTAGACGCTTTTTATTAATATTGTGGTGAGTGATGAAGGTGGAGGGACATATAAACATATGAATTATAATGCAGATTAAGGTCAGTAACAACATCAGAACCGTTGAGCTGAGAATATATGTGTAAGTCACAGGGAGACGCAAATAATTTTTGTAGATTGGGATTTCAAATACATTTTGTGATTTGACAAACATTCCAAAAGCATCAAATCAAGAACAAGACTATATAAGGACAACGTATAACCCCTGAAAGTCATGCGAAGCTTATGTAGTAGCAAAGGTGATCCATTTATAGTCTTTCTAAGAGAGGTTTAACATAAAACTTGTGGTTTATCCAAACTACATAGTGGGTCAAAATATCAATGTTTATGTGACCGTCCTTACAAAAACCTGCTTCCTAAAAGAGCTGGGCAAAATTTACTTCCCTGTTATAAAATTTGTTTCTTACAGGTTACGATGTCAGTGTTACTCATAAAATATGTTTAAAGAGATACTTAATAGTGTCTTGTTTATTTACCTGATTATTTTGCTTTTAGAACTTCTTCGAGAATTTGGATCCTTTGCAATCAAAAACTCCTCAAGAGTTTGAAAATATGTTGTACCAGAAATCGTTGGAAGTGGAACCACGAAACTGCAAGCAGCTTCCAAAATTTGTGAGTCAATGCAAAAGTAGTTTAACACATTGCTTGTCTGGGAGTTAAAGGCCTTTGCAGATCACTGCATGTAACCTAAACCGCCTGGATTTTAACAAGATTTTACCAGAATGTGAAAGTCAAATATTTTACCTATTTTTTAAATAAAAATGTATAGGGTATGTGCATGGTTACATTATCTTGATAAAACTAGCCCAAAATTTTGATTGCTGCAGGGTAAGAATGACAAATGTAACATTGACAGAAGATGGAGTTTTTGACATCATAGATGTCAAGATAGACCATTTCTGTGGGATTATGGAGCTGCATATATCAGTAGGATTGTAGTGCAGGACTGGAGTATAAAGAATGATATGTCTGGAGTATAAACATATTGATGCGTCCGGAGTGTCAAGAGTGTCAGTACGAAAAGAATGACGTTTCCGCAGTTTCTAAAGATTGATGCGTCCGGAATGTCAAGAGAGTGATGTGTCTGCAGTATCTAAAGAATGACATTTCCGCAGTTTCTAAAGATTGATGCGTCCGGAGTGTCAAGAGAGTGATGTGTCTGCAGTATCTAAAGAATGACGTTTCCGCAGTTTCTAAAGAATGATGCGTCCGGATTGTCAAGAGAGTGATGTGTCTGCAGTACGAAAAGGATGACGTGTCCGCTTGGAGTATTAAGAGAAAAATGTGTCACAGTATGAGGAAATTTTATGACTGGAATATAAAGTAAAAATATGTTTGCAGCATAAAGAGAATGACAATTAATTTCATTAATTTGTTTTTCCACAACACTATACCCATGTTATTGATTAAGGTAACTATAACTAGCATGCATAGTTGTGAAGGGAATTGTTCTAAGAAGCCTTATAGCTTAAAAAGTAGAATTCTCCCATGTAAGAAAGGAAGGGAATAAACAAGGAAGGAAGAAAAAGAACAAGAAACAGTAAAATATATGTACTTTTGTTATACACACTATAACAGAATGAACACAATGAGATGGTAATAACCAACAGTAAAACTTAATGGGATAAGTTTATCAATATAATAACAGGCATGAGCTTTTTCCGCGAATTTGCGGAATATCCGTGATTTCTTTTCTACCTCGGGGACGAAAACTATTATCCTAACACACTGTAGCATACGCAAACTGGAGCCTATACCGCAATTTTTGCAAAGTTCTGTGATTTTTTTTTACCCCAGGCTCATCCCTGTAATAAAATGCTACTATGTTAATCAAATAATAAACTGCATACCAATCTGACTGAGGAAAGAAAGAGAACTAATAATCCTTGATGGTTTGCTTAAATACCTTAAAAGTGAGGTATTCTAGGAAGATCATTAACATCATTACATGCAAGACAATATATTAGTGTCATCATCATCATCAATACGTTTTGAGCTTCCAAGCATATGAAGAGAATGATGTGTCTGTAGTTTGAAGTGAAGTTGAAAAGAATGATGTCAAATCATCCAAATGAAAGCCATGTTATGAGAACCATGGTAGATAAATACTCACTGATCACCATCCTATCTCATTTGTCAGTACTAGCACTCAATTTGATATCACATGACCTTTTCGCACAATTATGACTGTTGATTAACTCAAGTTTTAATAGAGTATGTGTCCTTGTTTCTACAGCCCAGGAGGTATTCCTATTCCACCAAATCACCTGGTATCAAGCCATCCAGTGAGAGACACAGATCCAAGGGACCCGGTAGCCTCACAGGTCCCTTAATGAATCATGTAAGAAATATACCTCTAAAATGTAGAATGGTACAGTACAAACTAATATTTATCTTGAGTTTCTGCAGGATTAATTCAATTTTTATCTGAATACATATCCTATTGGTATTGGGCAATTGTAATTGTTGACAGCAGCATGGATTTTTATTTCTGCTGTTATTCTTTGAAATTTATCACATAGTAATACATGGATTTGTTACAAAAGATAGTTATTTTTGTATCCTAAAATCACTCAAGGCCATAGTCTGAGGCATTGTTTATTCCTTGCTGAAAGGCGAAAGGAATCTATTTGATGGTGATGGTGTGTGTGGGTGCTAGGTGTATGTGACACCTTCTTGTAAACACAGTAACTCAACAGTTCATGGTGGATAAACGTCATGCTTGGTATGTGGATCTGTCTTATTGAGAACAAGAACACTTTTCTTTTCTGTGGTGGTCAAAGGTTATTTGAGGTCAACAGAGGTCAAAGTCTTGTACAAATTTTATACTTGGGTATGTAGATCCCTCTTGGTGATTGCAAGAACCTTGTGGATTGGTGAAAGCAGAAGGTCATTTGCTGTCGATATATGTCAAAGACTGAAAACCTTGTAAACATGATAAGTAAAAAAGTACATCTTGGTATGTAGTGTCTCTTTGGTGCTAACAAGAATCCTACAAAAATTTTAGACAGCTTGGTTTGTACTCTTCAAAAGACAATGGTATAGACACCTTGGATTGTTCTCTTCATAAGAACATAGAATAGACAGCTTGGTTTGTACTCTTCAAAAGACAATGGTATAGACACCTTGGATTGTTCTCTTCATAATAACATAGAATAGACAGCTTGGTTTGTACTCTTCACAAGACAATGGTATAGACACCTTGGATTGTTCTCTTCCTAAGAACATAGAATAGACAGCTTGGATTGTACACTTCAAAAGACAATGGTCTAGACAGCTTGGATTGTTCTCTTCATAAGAACATAGAATAGACAGCTTGGTTTGTACTCTTCAAAAGACAATGGTCTAGACAGCTTGGATTGTTCTCTTCATAAGAACATAGAATAGACAGCTTGGTTTGTACTCTTCAAAAGACAATGGTATAGACACCTTGGATTGTTCTCTTCATAAGAACATAGAATAGACAGCTTGGATTGTACACTTCAAAAGACAATGGTATAGACACCTTGGATTGTTCTCTTCATAAGAACATAGCAGGGGCGTATCCAGGGGGGGCGCAACAGGCGCGCGCCCCCCCCTATTGGCCGTCACCAAAAAAAAAAAAGTTTAGCAAAAAAAAATAAAAAATTGATGACGACCTTTAAGTGAGATGTCGGTGATCGCTCAACCCCCCCCCCCCCCCTCCCGTATGCTTTATTTTTTGTTTGCCAAAAAAAGGTTCTGGCAAAGTTCGGCGGCATAATAGTTTTAGAAACATAGATGGTAATTGTGTTTGTATTATCACTATAAACACTAAGTGACATGCCAGCCATACTAAATTGTGCATTTTGTGTCCATATTTACTGGAATTGTTGCTTATTATTAAGGTCGAAAAATGGATCACATATGGCCATAGGCGGCGATCCTAAGGGGGGGGGGAAGGGGGATATATCCCCCCATGAAAATGGGTGGAGGGGATGTAATACACCATATTCCCCCCCCCCCCCCACCAAATGCCAGGGATAAGAATATTTTCATGCCTACATTTATGCATCATCGTTAATGTACGGCTCTTTTTTAGCTTCATGTCTCGCCTACCATAAACGCAGTGCGATCTTTTCAAATAAAGCGTCTTTATAAAGCAAGAATAGTTGACTGTAGGCTTCATTGGCCCTATAACAACAAAATGTATTATTGCGCCCACGGTATTGATATAGTACATATATGCACCCTCATAGTATTCATATAGGCCCTATAGTAGGCCTACACACGTACATGTTCCCTCGAACAGCTGAGAATCTAATGTTACCAGGGTAATGCTTAATACACGTTTCACCTGGATGCCCTAGTCAAAAGACAATGGTATAGACACCTTGGATTGTTCTCTTCATAATAACATAGAATAGACAGCTTGGATTGTACACTTCAAAAGACAATGGTCTAGACAGCTTTGATTGCACTCTTCAAAAGACAATAGTCTAGACAGCTCAGATTGTACTCTTAAACAAACAATGAGCTAGACAGCTTGGATTGAAGTTCTACCGCCAGTGGGGTTATTCCATTTCAAGTCATGGATGGCTGTTGCTCTCTCCAAATATTACCAACCTCATTGCATAATTAGAGCACCATGAAATAAAGCATATTCTGAAAATTTAAAAATAAGCACACAGTAAATTGCAATTATTGTTGGTTTATATGACATTGAATTCCAAACAGTATTGAATTGAATGACCTTTTATTACAATACCCAGCCTCAAAAACGTAGAATAGCAAAACAGGCAAAAAATATTTTGTAGGATCCAAAACTTTGAGGACTTTTCATTAAAGACTAAGGCAAACCCTCCTGAATTTGTTTGTACAAACAGGGTGGTACTATATCCCTTCTAGCCAAAATAATCATATTTTTGCCAAGGTGACACGTTTTGAGTTATTGGCTGGCAAACATGACCTCTTTTGTACTTTGGAGCAACTTTACAACCTCATAAATTAATCTTGAGAAAAACTAGAACCCTGAAATATGGTAGGTTGTAAGAACTTTATACTTGATGCAACTAAATATATTACAGGAAAGCATTTTTATTTGTACTGTTTTGACTGGACAGAATAGCCTGTGGAAGAATCAAGTATCCTGAAGTAACAGTTAAAGAACAATTTATTACTAAAGATAGCAATTTTATTAGTGAAATATACCAAAATTGAATATTTTGGCACTTTCAATAATGAAATGAAACCAACCAGTCTATGATAAAAAAAAATCTTATAAATTTACTATCAAAACTAGAAATCCCATGATGATGAAGCGACATCACCGATAGGGGCCACACCTCCATCACCAAGGACTCCAACCACTCCTTCTGCTCTTACCGCAGTCTCATTCGCTGACCACTTTCCAGTTTGTGGACCAGAGACAGGTAAATTGCAAAAATTAAAGAAAACAATAGTTAAGTTCAATACTTCTAATATTACTTCTCCATTATTCTTGTCAGTGTTGGACCCTTCTAATAGCAGTCACAATATGAGTTTGGCCATTCTTGATTATTCTTGTCTTTGGTGGACCCTTCTAATAGCAGTCACAGTATGAGTTTGGCCATTTTTGATTATTCTTGTCTTTGGTGGACCCTTCTAATAGCAGTCACAGTATGAGTTTGGCCATTCTTGATTATTCTTGTCATTGTTGGACCTTTCTAATAGCAGTCACAGTATGAGTTTGGCCGTTCTTGATTATTCTTGTCAGTGTTGGACCCTTCTAATTGCAGTCACAGTATGAGTTTGGCCGTTCTTGATGATTCTTGTCAGTGTTGGACCCTTCTAATAGCAGTCACAGTATGAGTTTGGCCATTCTTGATGATTCTTGTCAGTGTTGGACCCTTCTAATTGCAGTCACAGTATGAGTTTGGCCGTTCTTGATTATTCTTGTCGGTGTTGGACCCTTCTAATAGCAGTCACAGTATGAGTTTGGCCGTTCTTGATTATTCTTGTCAGTGTTGGACCCTTCTAAAAGCAGTCACAGTATGAGTTTGGCCATTCTTGATTATTCTTGTCAGTGTTGGACTCTTCTAATAGCAGTCACAGTATGAGTTTGGCCATTCTTATTTATTCTTGTCAGTGTTGGACCCTTCTAATAGCAGTCACAGTATGAGTTTGGCCATTCTTGATTATTCTTGTCATTGTTGGACCTTTCTAATAGCAGTCACAGTATGAGTTTGGCCGTTCTTGATTATTCTTGTCAGTGTTGGACCCTTCTAATTGCAGTCACAGTATGAGTTTGGCCGTTCTTGATGATTCTTGTCAGTGTTGGACCCTTCTAATAGCAGTCACAGTATGAGTTTGGCCGTTCTTGATGATTCTTGTCAGTGTTGGACCCTTCTAATTGCAGTCACAGTATGAGTTTGGCCGTTCTTGATTATTCTTGTCGGTGTTGGACCCTTCTAATAGCAGTCACAGTATGAGTTTGGCCGTTCTTGATTATTCTTGTCAGTGTTGGACCCTTCTAATAGCAGTCACAGTATGAGTTTGGCCGTTCTTGATTATTCTTGTCTTTGGTGGACCCTTCTTATAGCAGTCACAGTATGAGTTTGGCCATTCTTGATTATTCTTGTCAGTGTTGGACCCTTCTAATAGCAGTCACAGTATGAGTTTGGCCGTTCTTGATTATTCTTGTCTTTGGTGGACCCTTCTAAAAGCAGTCACAGTATGAGTTTGGCCATTCTTGATTATTCTTGTCTTTGGTGGACCCTTCTAATAGCAGTCACAGTATGAGTTTGGCCATTCTTGATTATTCTTGTCTTTGGTGGACCCTTCTAATAGCAGTCACAGTATGAGTTTGGCCATTTTTGATTATTCTTGTCTTTGGTGGACCCTTCTAATAGCAGTCACAGTATGAGTTTGGCCATTCTTGATTATTCTTGTCAGTGTTGGACCCTTCTAATAGCAGTCACAGTATGAGTTTGGCCATTCTTGATTATTCTTGTCTTTGGTGGACCCTTCTAATAGCAGTCACAGTATGAGTTTGGCCATTCTTGATTATTCTTGTCTTTGGTGGACCCTTCTAAAAGCAGTCACAGTATGAGTTTGGCCATTCTTGATTATTCTTGTCTTTGGTAGACCCTTCTAATAGCAGTCACAGTATGAGTTTGGCCATTCTTGATTATTCTTGTCTTTGGTGGACCCTTCTAATAGCAGTCACAGTATGAGTTTGGCCATTCTTGATTATTCTTGTCAGTGTTGGACCCTTCTAATAGCAGTCACAGTATGAGTTTGGCCATTCTTGATTATTCTTGTCAGTGGTGGACCCTTCTAAGAGCAGTCACAGTATGAGTTTGGCCATTCTTGATTATTCTTGTCTTTGGTGGACCCTTCTAATAGCAGTCACAGTATGAGTTTGGCCATTCTTGATTATTCTTGTCTTTGGTGGACCCTTCTAAAAGCAGTCACAGTATGAGTTTGGCCATTCTTGATTATTCTTGTCTTTGGTGGACCCTTCTAATAGCAGTCACAGTATGAGTTTGGCCATTCTTGATTATTCTTGTCTTTGGTGGACCCTTCTAATAGCAGTCACAGTATGAGTTTGGCCATTCTTGATTATTCTTGTCTTTGGTGGACCCTTCTAATAGCAGTCACAGTATGAGTTTGGCCATTCTTGATTATTCTTGTCTTTGGTGGACCCTTCTAATAGCAGTCACAGTATGAGTTTGGCCATTCTTGATTATTCTTGTCTTTGGTGGACCCTTCTAAAAGCAGTCACAGTATGAGTTTGGCCATTCTTGATTATTCTTGTCTTTGGTGGACCCTTCTAATAGCAGTCACAGTATGAGTTTGGCCATTCTTGATTATTCTTGTCTTTGGTGGACCCTTCTAATAGCAGTCACAGTATGAGTTTGGCCATTTTTGATTATTCTTGTCTTTGGTGGACCCTTCTAATAGCAGTCACAGTATGAGTTTGGCCATTCTTGATTATTCTTGTCAGTGTTGGACCCTTCTTAAAGCAGTCACAGTATGAGTTTGGCCATTCTTGATGATTCTTGTCAGTGTTGGACCCTTCTTAAAGCAGTCACAGTATGAGTTTGGCCATTCTTGATGATTCTTGTCAGTGTTGGACCCTTCTAATAGCAGTCACAGTATGAGTTTGGCCTTTCTTGATGATTCTTGTCAGTGTTGGACCCTTCTTAAAGCAGTCACAGTATGAGTTTGGCCATTCTTGATGATTCTTGTCAGTGTTGGACCTTTCTAATAGCAGTCACAGTATGAGTTTGGCCATTCTTGATTATTCTTGTCAGTGTTGGACCCTTCTTAAAGCAGTCACAGTATGAGTTTGGCCATTCTTGATTATTCTTGTCAGTGTTGGACCCTTCTTAAAGCAGTCACAGTATGAGTTTGGCCATTCTTGATTATTCTTGTCAGTGTTGGACCTTTCTAATAGCAGTCACAGTATGAGTTTGGCCATTCTTGATTATTCTTGTCAGTGTTGGACCCTTCTTAAAGCAGTCACAGTATGAGTTTGGCCATTCTTGATGATTCTTGTCAGTGTTAGACCTTTCTAATAGCAGTCACAGTATGAGTTTGGCCATTCTTGATTATTCTTGTCATTGTTGGACCTTTCTAATAGCAGTCACAGTATGAGTTTGGCCATTCTTGATTATTCTTGTCAGTGTTGGACCCTTCTTAAAGCAGTCACAGTATGAGTTTGGCCATTCTTGATGATTCTTGTCAGTGTTGGACCTTTCTAATAGCAGTCACAGTATGAGTTTGGCCGTTCTTGATTATTCTTGTCAGTGTTGGACCCTTCTAATAGCAGTCACAGTATGAGTTTGGCCATTCTTGATTATTCTTGTCATTGTTGGACCTTTCTAATAGCAGTCACAGTATGAGTTTGGCCATTCTTGATTATTCTTGTCATTGTTGGACCTTTCTAATAGCAGTCACAGTATGAGTTTGGCCATTCTTGATTATTCTTGTCAGTGTTGGACCCTTCTTAAAGCAGTCACAGTATGAGTTTGGCCATTCTTGATTATTCTTGTCAGTGTTGGACCTTTCTAATAGCAGTCACAGTATGAGTTTGGCCATTCTTGATTATTCTTGTCAGTGTTGGACCCTTCTTAAAGCAGTCACAGTATGAGTTTGGCCATTCTTGATGATTCTTGTCAGTGTTAGACCTTTCTAATAGCAGTCACAGTATGAGTTTGGCCATTCTTGATTATTCTTGTCATTGTTGGACCTTTCTAATAGCAGTCACAGTATGAGTTTGGCCATTCTTGATTATTCTTGTCAGTGTTGGACCCTTCTTAAAGCAGTCACAGTATGAGTTTGGCCATTCTTGATGATTCTTGTCAGTGTTGGACCTTTCTAATAGCAGTCACAGTATGAGTTTGGCCGTTCTTGATTATTCTTGTCAGTGTTGGACCCTTCTAATAGCAGTCACAGTATGAGTTTGGCCATTCTTGATTATTCTTGTCATTGTTGGACCTTTCTAATAGCAGTCACAGTATGAGTTTGGCCATTCTTGATTATTCTTGTCATTGTTGGACCTTTCTAATAGCAGTCACAGTATGAGTTTGGCCATTCTGGATTATTCTTGTCAGTGTTGGACCCTTCTAATAGCAGTCACAGTATGAGTTTGGCCATTCTTGATTATTCTTGTCATTGTTGGACCTTTCTAATAGCAGTCACAGTATGAGTTTGGCCATTCTGGATTATTCTTGTCAGTGTTGGACCCTTCTTAAAGCAGTCACAGTATGAGTTTGGCCATTCTTGATTATTCTTGTCAGTGTTGGACCTTTCTAATAGCAGTCACAGTATGAGTTTGGCCATTCTTGATTATTCTTGTCAGTGTTGGACCCTTCTTAAAGCAGTCACAGTATGAGTTTGGCCATTCTTGATGATTCTTGTCAGTGTTAGACCTTTCTAATAGCAGTCACAGTATGAGTTTGGCCATTCTTGATTATTCTTGTCATTGTTGGACCTTTCTAATAGCAGTCACAGTATGAGTTTGGCCATTCTTGATTATTCTTGTCAGTGTTGGACCCTTCTTAAAGCAGTCACAGTATGAGTTTGGCCATTCTTGATGATTCTTGTCAGTGTTGGACCTTTCTAATAGCAGTCACAGTATGAGTTTGGCCGTTCTTGATTATTCTTGTCAGTGTTGGACCCTTCTAATAGCAGTCACAGTATGAGTTTGGCCATTCTTGATTATTCTTGTCATTGTTGGACCTTTCTAATAGCAGTCACAGTATGAGTTTGGCCATTCTTGATTATTCTTGTCATTGTTGGACCTTTCTAATAGCAGTCACAGTATGAGTTTGGCCATTCTGGATTATTCTTGTCAGTGTTGGACCCTTCTAATAGCAGTCACAGTATGAGTTTGGCCATTCTTGATTATTCTTGTCATTGTTGGACCTTTCTAATAGCAGTCACAGTATGAGTTTGGCCATTCTGGATTATTCTTGTCAGTGTTGGACCCTTCTAATAGCAGTCACAGTATGAGTTTGGCCGTTCTTGATTATTCTTGTCATTGTTGGACCTTTCTAATAGCAGTCACAGTATGAGTTTGGCCATTCTGGATTATTCTTGTCAGTGTTGGACCCTTCTTAAAGCAGTCACAGTATGAGTTTGGCCATTCTTGATGATTCTTGTCAGTGTTGGACCCTTCTTAAAGCAGTCACAGTATGAGTTTGGCCATTCTGGATTATTCTTGTCAGTGTTGGACCCTTCTAATAGCAGTCACAGTATGAGTTTGGCCGTTCTTGATTATTCTTGTCATTGTTGGACCTTTCTAATAGCAGTCACAGTATGAGTTTGGCCATTCTGGATTATTCTTGTCAGTGTTGGACCCTTCTTAAAGCAGTTACAGTATGAGCTTGGATCTTGTTATTGTTTAATATTAATCATTTGTTTGGTAAAACAAGTCCTCTTAGCTATTTTAACATACAATTTTTTTATTTTTTTTTGGTGAGCTGAAAACAAGTTGTACATAATTGTTTAGTCTCTTTACTCTATTTTTTACTCTTTGACCCAATCAAGCATCTGTAAGACCAACATCTCCCTCAAGTACCTCTTCACAAGATGGTGAAGAACCTTGTGAGCCTCCACCCCCTCCATTACCACCAAGGGTGAACAGACCAGTGCCTGTTAAGGATACACCACCACTGCTCCCACCCAAACCAGACCGCAGCAGGCCACCTGTTCCGCCACGAAGTAGCCCGGGTGTAGTGACTGACTACCGAGAAGACACAGCTCCAGCAGTGCCACCTAAGACATATAAGAAAAGCCAACAGTATCAGAATGAACTTGCACGTAGGGCATCCAAGGGTGGGAGGCGGGAGGTTCCTCCTCCCATACCTCCATTGGTGCCATTCCCCTTTCAGATTGATGAAACTCGGTTACCCCCTACACCAGCTGTAAATTTATCTTTCCATATGCCAAACAGCTCTAATCCTGGCTCACAGAGTCAGTCAGGATCCAGAATGCAGCAGTCATTGGATGGTCCAGAAGCTTTCACTAATCCACCACCTCCAATCCCTCGCTACACCTCATCACCGACCAGGCAACATCCACTTACAGCAGCTGACATTAGGTTCTTTGAAGGTACGTAGTATTTCTGCTGCTGCTGTAATGGGTGTGTCAGTCAGTACTTACCTTAATACTCAGATTATCAAGTGGTAATCAGTACACCACAGATTGATGGACCAGGAAATCATGACAGAGAGGAATTCCTTTTCCTTGAATGAGAAAAAGACAACAGGAGGTATTTCATGTAACTTTCATAGCATCGTTATTGTGCTAGGTCCTGTCTTACATCACAAACACTTCGCAATCTGCATTGCATGGGCTCTTTAA